>NW_027463927.1:0-89832 GCF_050947455.1 Rhinoderma darwinii
AGCTCTTTAACTTACCTAGGAGGGAGGGCGGAGAGAAGACAAGGAAGGTGAATGAGCTGTTCCAATGTGAAATGCCGGAAACACAGAAACACAGAAGACACACACACACACAACAAGAGGTGGCAATGTATTAATTAATTGCATTTAATAAATGAGCTCATTATCACACATGACTGTACAAATGCATTGTCCAACAGGTGTTGAAATAATGGGATTAAAAGGGGAGATCCCATCAGAAAGACAAAAACAATAGCAAACACAAATAGCACTTTTGGAATCTGATTTTAGTCAACACATAAGGGAAGGGTGCACCGGTCCTGGAAATACTGCAATACCAGGTCAATGCGTGGAGTGGACAGAGCAAGCTCTATTTCCATCTCCCTGTTCGAAAAATCCATTTAATATATGGTCCCCAGATAGGGGACGTATCAGATATTAAACTGATAAGAACAGATACTACACTTGATCTTAGCCAAAAGGCCGAGAAGCGATAACCCGAATGGGCCGGCCGTTGACCGAGCCTGCCTAATACTGCTGTTCACCCCTTGCAGCGATTGATTCAGCCTACTCCTAGGCAATTCCATGGGGCCCTGCAGGCTCACACACATTTACAGCTACTAAGCGGGAGGGAGGTGAATAAAGGCCGGAGAGGAAGCCAGACAGGATTTGCTTCTTTTGCTTGCACCACAATGCAGTGCTGAAAGAGGAGGAGGAATCTACATAAAAACGCCTTCCTGGCAACGCCCAAATGCCCTCCTGCCATGCAGATAAACACTGGCAGCGGCAGCAAGTGCATGCCCACAGCCACCCCTTGTTCCTTCACACCTTGTATCAGCTTTAATCCAATCCAGTCCGGTGCTGCCTGCTGAGCAGCACTGACCAACACTGCCTGGGCCCAGGCTTTTATCTCTGAGGCAGGCCCCATTATGATGTCAGAAAGCTGGCTCTGGAATCCTGAGGGCTCCACTATGACACGTGCAAAGTTCCGTCTGAACTTTATATAAGACGGTGCGGCTCAGTCAGTCACTCAGTGTTGCCTGAGAGGGCAACACTGCAACAGCCGGCCGCCAGGCTGTCTTTTTTTTGCACAGCTACTTGCCTCCAGGAGGCCACAAGAGGGAGACAAGGGACTGCAAAATGGAAAATAGGCATCCACCAACTTTACAGACAACTTCTCTTTGCTCCTACAACCTCCATCCTTGCACAGTTTGTTATTCTTCCAGGTAACATAGTAACAAATCCAAATTGCTGCTCTCTTTGTAGGCAAGCAAGGGTTTGTTGCAACTGCAATTCTTACTTCTTCTTGAAATGTAGGGACGACAGTACATTCCATCACATCCATCTAGTGTACACAGGTAGGTCCATTGTGGCGGGTAGGCGGCTGGCTGCTTTAATGGCTGTTTGCTGTTCCCCTACTCCACTCCACTCCACTCCACTATTTGACTGTGGTGCTGCATCAATCAGTGGCTGGCTCAGGTGCAGCTCTTTAACTTACCTAGGAGGGAGGGCGGAGAGAAGACAAGGAAGGTGAATGAGCTGTTCCAATGTGAAATGCCGGAAACACAGAAACACAGAAGACACACACACACACAACAAGAGGTGGCAATGTATTAATTAATTGCATTTAATAAATGAGCTCATTATCACACATGACTGTACAAATGCATTGTCCAACAGGTGTTGAAATAATGGGATTAAAAGGGGAGATCCCATCAGAAAGACAAAAACAATAGCAAACACAAATAGCACTTTTGGAATCTGATTTTAGTCAACACATAAGGGAAGGGTGCACCGGTCCTGGAAATACTGCAATACCAGGTCAATGCGTGGAGTGGACAGAGCAAGCTCTATTTCCATCTCCCTGTTCGAAAAATCCATTTAATATATGGTCCCCAGATAGGGGACGTATCAGATATTAAACTGATAAGAACAGATACTACACTTGATCTTAGCCAAAAGGCCGAGAAGCGATAACCCGAATGGGCCGGCCGTTGACCGAGCCTGCCTAATACTGCTGTTCACCCCTTGCAGCGATTGATTCAGCCTACTCCTAGGCAATTCCATGGGGCCCTGCAGGCTCACACACATTTACAGCTACTAAGCGGGAGGGAGGTGAATAAAGGCCGGAGAGGAAGCCAGACAGGATTTGCTTCTTTTGCTTGCACCACAATGCAGTGCTGAAAGAGGAGGAGGAATCTACATAAAAACGCCTTCCTGGCAACGCCCAAATGCCCTCCTGCCATGCAGATAAACACTGGCAGCGGCAGCAAGTGCATGCCCACAGCCACCCCTTGTTCCTTCACACCTTGTATCAGCTTTAATCCAATCCAGTCCGGTGCTGCCTGCTGAGCAGCACTGACCAACACTGCCTGGGCCCAGGCTTTTATCTCTGAGGCAGGCCCCATTATGATGTCAGAAAGCTGGCTCTGGAATCCTGAGGGCTCCACTATGACACGTGCAAAGTTCCGTCTGAACTTTATATAAGACGGTGCGGCTCAGTCAGTCACTCAGTGTTGCCTGAGAGGGCAACACTGCAACAGCCGGCCGCCAGGCTGTCTTTTTTTTGCACAGCTACTTGCCTCCAGGAGGCCACAAGAGGGAGACAAGGGACTGCAAAATGGAAAATAGGCATCCACCAACTTTACAGACAACTTCTCTTTGCTCCTACAACCTCCATCCTTGCACAGTTTGTTATTCTTCCAGGTAACATAGTAACAAATCCAAATTGCTGCTCTCTTTGTAGGCAAGCAAGGGTTTGTTGCAACTGCAATTCTTACTTCTTCTTGAAATGTAGGGACGACAGTACATTCCATCACATCCATCTAGTGTACACAGGTAGGTCCATTGTGGCGGGTAGGCGGCTGGCTGCTTTAATGGCTGTTTGCTGTTCCCCTACTCCACTCCACTCCACTCCACTATTTGACTGTGGTGCTGCATCAATCAGTGGCTGGCTCAGGTGCAGCTCTTTAACTTACCTAGGAGGGAGGGCGGAGAGAAGACAAGGAAGGTGAATGAGCTGTTCCAATGTGAAATGCCGGAAACACAGAAACACAGAAGACACACACACACACAACAAGAGGTGGCAATGTATTAATTAATTGCATTTAATAAATGAGCTCATTATCACACATGACTGTACAAATGCATTGTCCAACAGGTGTTGAAATAATGGGATTAAAAGGGGAGATCCCATCAGAAAGACAAAAACAATAGCAAACACAAATAGCACTTTTGGAATCTGATTTTAGTCAACACATAAGGGAAGGGTGCACCGGTCCTGGAAATACTGCAATACCAGGTCAATGCGTGGAGTGGACAGAGCAAGCTCTATTTCCATCTCCCTGTTCGAAAAATC
Source organism: Rhinoderma darwinii (assembly GCF_050947455.1). Lineage (NCBI taxonomy): Eukaryota > Metazoa > Chordata > Amphibia > Anura > Rhinodermatidae > Rhinoderma > Rhinoderma darwinii. The sequence continues at coordinate 3,356 of NW_027463927.1, forward strand.
CATTTAATATATGGTCCCCAGATAGGGGACGTATCAGATATTAAACTGATAAGAACAGATACTACACTTGATCTTAGCCAAAAGGCCGAGAAGCGATAACCCGAATGGGCCGGCCGTTGACCGAGCCTGCCTAATACTGCTGTTCACCCCTTGCAGCGATTGATTCAGCCTACTCCTAGGCAATTCCATGGGGCCCTGCAGGCTCACACACATTTACAGCTACTAAGCGGGAGGGAGGTGAATAAAGGCCGGAGAGGAAGCCAGACAGGATTTGCTTCTTTTGCTTGCACCACAATGCAGTGCTGAAAGAGGAGGAGGAATCTACATAAAAACGCCTTCCTGGCAACGCCCAAATGCCCTCCTGCCATGCAGATAAACACTGGCAGCGGCAGCAAGTGCATGCCCACAGCCACCCCTTGTTCCTTCACACCTTGTATCAGCTTTAATCCAATCCAGTCCGGTGCTGCCTGCTGAGCAGCACTGACCAACACTGCCTGGGCCCAGGCTTTTATCTCTGAGGCAGGCCCCATTATGATGTCAGAAAGCTGGCTCTGGAATCCTGAGGGCTCCACTATGACACGTGCAAAGTTCCGTCTGAACTTTATATAAGACGGTGCGGCTCAGTCAGTCACTCAGTGTTGCCTGAGAGGGCAACACTGCAACAGCCGGCCGCCAGGCTGTCTTTTTTTTGCACAGCTACTTGCCTCCAGGAGGCCACAAGAGGGAGACAAGGGACTGCAAAATGGAAAATAGGCATCCACCAACTTTACAGACAACTTCTCTTTGCTCCTACAACCTCCATCCTTGCACAGTTTGTTATTCTTCCAGGTAACATAGTAACAAATCCAAATTGCTGCTCTCTTTGTAGGCAAGCAAGGGTTTGTTGCAACTGCAATTCTTACTTCTTCTTGAAATGTAGGGACGACAGTACATTCCATCACATCCATCTAGTGTACACAGGTAGGTCCATTGTGGCGGGTAGGCGGCTGGCTGCTTTAATGGCTGTTTGCTGTTCCCCTACTCCACTCCACTCCACTCCACTATTTGACTGTGGTGCTGCATCAATCAGTGGCTGGCTCAGGTGCAGCTCTTTAACTTACCTAGGAGGGAGGGCGGAGAGAAGACAAGGAAGGTGAATGAGCTGTTCCAATGTGAAATGCCGGAAACACAGAAACACAGAAGACACACACACACACAACAAGAGGTGGCAATGTATTAATTAATTGCATTTAATAAATGAGCTCATTATCACACATGACTGTACAAATGCATTGTCCAACAGGTGTTGAAATAATGGGATTAAAAGGGGAGATCCCATCAGAAAGACAAAAACAATAGCAAACACAAATAGCACTTTTGGAATCTGATTTTAGTCAACACATAAGGGAAGGGTGCACCGGTCCTGGAAATACTGCAATACCAGGTCAATGCGTGGAGTGGACAGAGCAAGCTCTATTTCCATCTCCCTGTTCGAAAAATCCATTTAATATATGGTCCCCAGATAGGGGACGTATCAGATATTAAACTGATAAGAACAGATACTACACTTGATCTTAGCCAAAAGGCCGAGAAGCGATAACCCGAATGGGCCGGCCGTTGACCGAGCCTGCCTAATACTGCTGTTCACCCCTTGCAGCGATTGATTCAGCCTACTCCTAGGCAATTCCATGGGGCCCTGCAGGCTCACACACATTTACAGCTACTAAGCGGGAGGGAGGTGAATAAAGGCCGGAGAGGAAGCCAGACAGGATTTGCTTCTTTTGCTTGCACCACAATGCAGTGCTGAAAGAGGAGGAGGAATCTACATAAAAACGCCTTCCTGGCAACGCCCAAATGCCCTCCTGCCATGCAGATAAACACTGGCAGCGGCAGCAAGTGCATGCCCACAGCCACCCCTTGTTCCTTCACACCTTGTATCAGCTTTAATCCAATCCAGTCCGGTGCTGCCTGCTGAGCAGCACTGACCAACACTGCCTGGGCCCAGGCTTTTATCTCTGAGGCAGGCCCCATTATGATGTCAGAAAGCTGGCTCTGGAATCCTGAGGGCTCCACTATGACACGTGCAAAGTTCCGTCTGAACTTTATATAAGACGGTGCGGCTCAGTCAGTCACTCAGTGTTGCCTGAGAGGGCAACACTGCAACAGCCGGCCGCCAGGCTGTCTTTTTTTTGCACAGCTACTTGCCTCCAGGAGGCCACAAGAGGGAGACAAGGGACTGCAAAATGGAAAATAGGCATCCACCAACTTTACAGACAACTTCTCTTTGCTCCTACAACCTCCATCCTTGCACAGTTTGTTATTCTTCCAGGTAACATAGTAACAAATCCAAATTGCTGCTCTCTTTGTAGGCAAGCAAGGGTTTGTTGCAACTGCAATTCTTACTTCTTCTTGAAATGTAGGGACGACAGTACATTCCATCACATCCATCTAGTGTACACAGGTAGGTCCATTGTGGCGGGTAGGCGGCTGGCTGCTTTAATGGCTGTTTGCTGTTCCCCTACTCCACTCCACTCCACTCCACTATTTGACTGTGGTGCTGCATCAATCAGTGGCTGGCTCAGGTGCAGCTCTTTAACTTACCTAGGAGGGAGGGCGGAGAGAAGACAAGGAAGGTGAATGAGCTGTTCCAATGTGAAATGCCGGAAACACAGAAACACAGAAGACACACACACACACAACAAGAGGTGGCAATGTATTAATTAATTGCATTTAATAAATGAGCTCATTATCACACATGACTGTACAAATGCATTGTCCAACAGGTGTTGAAATAATGGGATTAAAAGGGGAGATCCCATCAGAAAGACAAAAACAATAGCAAACACAAATAGCACTTTTGGAATCTGATTTTAGTCAACACATAAGGGAAGGGTGCACCGGTCCTGGAAATACTGCAATACCAGGTCAATGCGTGGAGTGGACAGAGCAAGCTCTATTTCCATCTCCCTGTTCGAAAAATCCATTTAATATATGGTCCCCAGATAGGGGACGTATCAGATATTAAACTGATAAGAACAGATACTACACTTGATCTTAGCCAAAAGGCCGAGAAGCGATAACCCGAATGGGCCGGCCGTTGACCGAGCCTGCCTAATACTGCTGTTCACCCCTTGCAGCGATTGATTCAGCCTACTCCTAGGCAATTCCATGGGGCCCTGCAGGCTCACACACATTTACAGCTACTAAGCGGGAGGGAGGTGAATAAAGGCCGGAGAGGAAGCCAGACAGGATTTGCTTCTTTTGCTTGCACCACAATGCAGTGCTGAAAGAGGAGGAGGAATCTACATAAAAACGCCTTCCTGGCAACGCCCAAATGCCCTCCTGCCATGCAGATAAACACTGGCAGCGGCAGCAAGTGCATGCCCACAGCCACCCCTTGTTCCTTCACACCTTGTATCAGCTTTAATCCAATCCAGTCCGGTGCTGCCTGCTGAGCAGCACTGACCAACACTGCCTGGGCCCAGGCTTTTATCTCTGAGGCAGGCCCCATTATGATGTCAGAAAGCTGGCTCTGGAATCCTGAGGGCTCCACTATGACACGTGCAAAGTTCCGTCTGAACTTTATATAAGACGGTGCGGCTCAGTCAGTCACTCAGTGTTGCCTGAGAGGGCAACACTGCAACAGCCGGCCGCCAGGCTGTCTTTTTTTTGCACAGCTACTTGCCTCCAGGAGGCCACAAGAGGGAGACAAGGGACTGCAAAATGGAAAATAGGCATCCACCAACTTTACAGACAACTTCTCTTTGCTCCTACAACCTCCATCCTTGCACAGTTTGTTATTCTTCCAGGTAACATAGTAACAAATCCAAATTGCTGCTCTCTTTGTAGGCAAGCAAGGGTTTGTTGCAACTGCAATTCTTACTTCTTCTTGAAATGTAGGGACGACAGTACATTCCATCACATCCATCTAGTGTACACAGGTAGGTCCATTGTGGCGGGTAGGCGGCTGGCTGCTTTAATGGCTGTTTGCTGTTCCCCTACTCCACTCCACTCCACTCCACTATTTGACTGTGGTGCTGCATCAATCAGTGGCTGGCTCAGGTGCAGCTCTTTAACTTACCTAGGAGGGAGGGCGGAGAGAAGACAAGGAAGGTGAATGAGCTGTTCCAATGTGAAATGCCGGAAACACAGAAACACAGAAGACACACACACACACAACAAGAGGTGGCAATGTATTAATTAATTGCATTTAATAAATGAGCTCATTATCACACATGACTGTACAAATGCATTGTCCAACAGGTGTTGAAATAATGGGATTAAAAGGGGAGATCCCATCAGAAAGACAAAAACAATAGCAAACACAAATAGCACTTTTGGAATCTGATTTTAGTCAACACATAAGGGAAGGGTGCACCGGTCCTGGAAATACTGCAATACCAGGTCAATGCGTGGAGTGGACAGAGCAAGCTCTATTTCCATCTCCCTGTTCGAAAAATCCATTTAATATATGGTCCCCAGATAGGGGACGTATCAGATATTAAACTGATAAGAACAGATACTACACTTGATCTTAGCCAAAAGGCCGAGAAGCGATAACCCGAATGGGCCGGCCGTTGACCGAGCCTGCCTAATACTGCTGTTCACCCCTTGCAGCGATTGATTCAGCCTACTCCTAGGCAATTCCATGGGGCCCTGCAGGCTCACACACATTTACAGCTACTAAGCGGGAGGGAGGTGAATAAAGGCCGGAGAGGAAGCCAGACAGGATTTGCTTCTTTTGCTTGCACCACAATGCAGTGCTGAAAGAGGAGGAGGAATCTACATAAAAACGCCTTCCTGGCAACGCCCAAATGCCCTCCTGCCATGCAGATAAACACTGGCAGCGGCAGCAAGTGCATGCCCACAGCCACCCCTTGTTCCTTCACACCTTGTATCAGCTTTAATCCAATCCAGTCCGGTGCTGCCTGCTGAGCAGCACTGACCAACACTGCCTGGGCCCAGGCTTTTATCTCTGAGGCAGGCCCCATTATGATGTCAGAAAGCTGGCTCTGGAATCCTGAGGGCTCCACTATGACACGTGCAAAGTTCCGTCTGAACTTTATATAAGACGGTGCGGCTCAGTCAGTCACTCAGTGTTGCCTGAGAGGGCAACACTGCAACAGCCGGCCGCCAGGCTGTCTTTTTTTTGCACAGCTACTTGCCTCCAGGAGGCCACAAGAGGGAGACAAGGGACTGCAAAATGGAAAATAGGCATCCACCAACTTTACAGACAACTTCTCTTTGCTCCTACAACCTCCATCCTTGCACAGTTTGTTATTCTTCCAGGTAACATAGTAACAAATCCAAATTGCTGCTCTCTTTGTAGGCAAGCAAGGGTTTGTTGCAACTGCAATTCTTACTTCTTCTTGAAATGTAGGGACGACAGTACATTCCATCACATCCATCTAGTGTACACAGGTAGGTCCATTGTGGCGGGTAGGCGGCTGGCTGCTTTAATGGCTGTTTGCTGTTCCCCTACTCCACTCCACTCCACTCCACTATTTGACTGTGGTGCTGCATCAATCAGTGGCTGGCTCAGGTGCAGCTCTTTAACTTACCTAGGAGGGAGGGCGGAGAGAAGACAAGGAAGGTGAATGAGCTGTTCCAATGTGAAATGCCGGAAACACAGAAACACAGAAGACACACACACACACAACAAGAGGTGGCAATGTATTAATTAATTGCATTTAATAAATGAGCTCATTATCACACATGACTGTACAAATGCATTGTCCAACAGGTGTTGAAATAATGGGATTAAAAGGGGAGATCCCATCAGAAAGACAAAAACAATAGCAAACACAAATAGCACTTTTGGAATCTGATTTTAGTCAACACATAAGGGAAGGGTGCACCGGTCCTGGAAATACTGCAATACCAGGTCAATGCGTGGAGTGGACAGAGCAAGCTCTATTTCCATCTCCCTGTTCGAAAAATCCATTTAATATATGGTCCCCAGATAGGGGACGTATCAGATATTAAACTGATAAGAACAGATACTACACTTGATCTTAGCCAAAAGGCCGAGAAGCGATAACCCGAATGGGCCGGCCGTTGACCGAGCCTGCCTAATACTGCTGTTCACCCCTTGCAGCGATTGATTCAGCCTACTCCTAGGCAATTCCATGGGGCCCTGCAGGCTCACACACATTTACAGCTACTAAGCGGGAGGGAGGTGAATAAAGGCCGGAGAGGAAGCCAGACAGGATTTGCTTCTTTTGCTTGCACCACAATGCAGTGCTGAAAGAGGAGGAGGAATCTACATAAAAACGCCTTCCTGGCAACGCCCAAATGCCCTCCTGCCATGCAGATAAACACTGGCAGCGGCAGCAAGTGCATGCCCACAGCCACCCCTTGTTCCTTCACACCTTGTATCAGCTTTAATCCAATCCAGTCCGGTGCTGCCTGCTGAGCAGCACTGACCAACACTGCCTGGGCCCAGGCTTTTATCTCTGAGGCAGGCCCCATTATGATGTCAGAAAGCTGGCTCTGGAATCCTGAGGGCTCCACTATGACACGTGCAAAGTTCCGTCTGAACTTTATATAAGACGGTGCGGCTCAGTCAGTCACTCAGTGTTGCCTGAGAGGGCAACACTGCAACAGCCGGCCGCCAGGCTGTCTTTTTTTTGCACAGCTACTTGCCTCCAGGAGGCCACAAGAGGGAGACAAGGGACTGCAAAATGGAAAATAGGCATCCACCAACTTTACAGACAACTTCTCTTTGCTCCTACAACCTCCATCCTTGCACAGTTTGTTATTCTTCCAGGTAACATAGTAACAAATCCAAATTGCTGCTCTCTTTGTAGGCAAGCAAGGGTTTGTTGCAACTGCAATTCTTACTTCTTCTTGAAATGTAGGGACGACAGTACATTCCATCACATCCATCTAGTGTACACAGGTAGGTCCATTGTGGCGGGTAGGCGGCTGGCTGCTTTAATGGCTGTTTGCTGTTCCCCTACTCCACTCCACTCCACTCCACTATTTGACTGTGGTGCTGCATCAATCAGTGGCTGGCTCAGGTGCAGCTCTTTAACTTACCTAGGAGGGAGGGCGGAGAGAAGACAAGGAAGGTGAATGAGCTGTTCCAATGTGAAATGCCGGAAACACAGAAACACAGAAGACACACACACACACAACAAGAGGTGGCAATGTATTAATTAATTGCATTTAATAAATGAGCTCATTATCACACATGACTGTACAAATGCATTGTCCAACAGGTGTTGAAATAATGGGATTAAAAGGGGAGATCCCATCAGAAAGACAAAAACAATAGCAAACACAAATAGCACTTTTGGAATCTGATTTTAGTCAACACATAAGGGAAGGGTGCACCGGTCCTGGAAATACTGCAATACCAGGTCAATGCGTGGAGTGGACAGAGCAAGCTCTATTTCCATCTCCCTGTTCGAAAAATCCATTTAATATATGGTCCCCAGATAGGGGACGTATCAGATATTAAACTGATAAGAACAGATACTACACTTGATCTTAGCCAAAAGGCCGAGAAGCGATAACCCGAATGGGCCGGCCGTTGACCGAGCCTGCCTAATACTGCTGTTCACCCCTTGCAGCGATTGATTCAGCCTACTCCTAGGCAATTCCATGGGGCCCTGCAGGCTCACACACATTTACAGCTACTAAGCGGGAGGGAGGTGAATAAAGGCCGGAGAGGAAGCCAGACAGGATTTGCTTCTTTTGCTTGCACCACAATGCAGTGCTGAAAGAGGAGGAGGAATCTACATAAAAACGCCTTCCTGGCAACGCCCAAATGCCCTCCTGCCATGCAGATAAACACTGGCAGCGGCAGCAAGTGCATGCCCACAGCCACCCCTTGTTCCTTCACACCTTGTATCAGCTTTAATCCAATCCAGTCCGGTGCTGCCTGCTGAGCAGCACTGACCAACACTGCCTGGGCCCAGGCTTTTATCTCTGAGGCAGGCCCCATTATGATGTCAGAAAGCTGGCTCTGGAATCCTGAGGGCTCCACTATGACACGTGCAAAGTTCCGTCTGAACTTTATATAAGACGGTGCGGCTCAGTCAGTCACTCAGTGTTGCCTGAGAGGGCAACACTGCAACAGCCGGCCGCCAGGCTGTCTTTTTTTTGCACAGCTACTTGCCTCCAGGAGGCCACAAGAGGGAGACAAGGGACTGCAAAATGGAAAATAGGCATCCACCAACTTTACAGACAACTTCTCTTTGCTCCTACAACCTCCATCCTTGCACAGTTTGTTATTCTTCCAGGTAACATAGTAACAAATCCAAATTGCTGCTCTCTTTGTAGGCAAGCAAGGGTTTGTTGCAACTGCAATTCTTACTTCTTCTTGAAATGTAGGGACGACAGTACATTCCATCACATCCATCTAGTGTACACAGGTAGGTCCATTGTGGCGGGTAGGCGGCTGGCTGCTTTAATGGCTGTTTGCTGTTCCCCTACTCCACTCCACTCCACTCCACTATTTGACTGTGGTGCTGCATCAATCAGTGGCTGGCTCAGGTGCAGCTCTTTAACTTACCTAGGAGGGAGGGCGGAGAGAAGACAAGGAAGGTGAATGAGCTGTTCCAATGTGAAATGCCGGAAACACAGAAACACAGAAGACACACACACACACAACAAGAGGTGGCAATGTATTAATTAATTGCATTTAATAAATGAGCTCATTATCACACATGACTGTACAAATGCATTGTCCAACAGGTGTTGAAATAATGGGATTAAAAGGGGAGATCCCATCAGAAAGACAAAAACAATAGCAAACACAAATAGCACTTTTGGAATCTGATTTTAGTCAACACATAAGGGAAGGGTGCACCGGTCCTGGAAATACTGCAATACCAGGTCAATGCGTGGAGTGGACAGAGCAAGCTCTATTTCCATCTCCCTGTTCGAAAAATCCATTTAATATATGGTCCCCAGATAGGGGACGTATCAGATATTAAACTGATAAGAACAGATACTACACTTGATCTTAGCCAAAAGGCCGAGAAGCGATAACCCGAATGGGCCGGCCGTTGACCGAGCCTGCCTAATACTGCTGTTCACCCCTTGCAGCGATTGATTCAGCCTACTCCTAGGCAATTCCATGGGGCCCTGCAGGCTCACACACATTTACAGCTACTAAGCGGGAGGGAGGTGAATAAAGGCCGGAGAGGAAGCCAGACAGGATTTGCTTCTTTTGCTTGCACCACAATGCAGTGCTGAAAGAGGAGGAGGAATCTACATAAAAACGCCTTCCTGGCAACGCCCAAATGCCCTCCTGCCATGCAGATAAACACTGGCAGCGGCAGCAAGTGCATGCCCACAGCCACCCCTTGTTCCTTCACACCTTGTATCAGCTTTAATCCAATCCAGTCCGGTGCTGCCTGCTGAGCAGCACTGACCAACACTGCCTGGGCCCAGGCTTTTATCTCTGAGGCAGGCCCCATTATGATGTCAGAAAGCTGGCTCTGGAATCCTGAGGGCTCCACTATGACACGTGCAAAGTTCCGTCTGAACTTTATATAAGACGGTGCGGCTCAGTCAGTCACTCAGTGTTGCCTGAGAGGGCAACACTGCAACAGCCGGCCGCCAGGCTGTCTTTTTTTTGCACAGCTACTTGCCTCCAGGAGGCCACAAGAGGGAGACAAGGGACTGCAAAATGGAAAATAGGCATCCACCAACTTTACAGACAACTTCTCTTTGCTCCTACAACCTCCATCCTTGCACAGTTTGTTATTCTTCCAGGTAACATAGTAACAAATCCAAATTGCTGCTCTCTTTGTAGGCAAGCAAGGGTTTGTTGCAACTGCAATTCTTACTTCTTCTTGAAATGTAGGGACGACAGTACATTCCATCACATCCATCTAGTGTACACAGGTAGGTCCATTGTGGCGGGTAGGCGGCTGGCTGCTTTAATGGCTGTTTGCTGTTCCCCTACTCCACTCCACTCCACTCCACTATTTGACTGTGGTGCTGCATCAATCAGTGGCTGGCTCAGGTGCAGCTCTTTAACTTACCTAGGAGGGAGGGCGGAGAGAAGACAAGGAAGGTGAATGAGCTGTTCCAATGTGAAATGCCGGAAACACAGAAACACAGAAGACACACACACACACAACAAGAGGTGGCAATGTATTAATTAATTGCATTTAATAAATGAGCTCATTATCACACATGACTGTACAAATGCATTGTCCAACAGGTGTTGAAATAATGGGATTAAAAGGGGAGATCCCATCAGAAAGACAAAAACAATAGCAAACACAAATAGCACTTTTGGAATCTGATTTTAGTCAACACATAAGGGAAGGGTGCACCGGTCCTGGAAATACTGCAATACCAGGTCAATGCGTGGAGTGGACAGAGCAAGCTCTATTTCCATCTCCCTGTTCGAAAAATCCATTTAATATATGGTCCCCAGATAGGGGACGTATCAGATATTAAACTGATAAGAACAGATACTACACTTGATCTTAGCCAAAAGGCCGAGAAGCGATAACCCGAATGGGCCGGCCGTTGACCGAGCCTGCCTAATACTGCTGTTCACCCCTTGCAGCGATTGATTCAGCCTACTCCTAGGCAATTCCATGGGGCCCTGCAGGCTCACACACATTTACAGCTACTAAGCGGGAGGGAGGTGAATAAAGGCCGGAGAGGAAGCCAGACAGGATTTGCTTCTTTTGCTTGCACCACAATGCAGTGCTGAAAGAGGAGGAGGAATCTACATAAAAACGCCTTCCTGGCAACGCCCAAATGCCCTCCTGCCATGCAGATAAACACTGGCAGCGGCAGCAAGTGCATGCCCACAGCCACCCCTTGTTCCTTCACACCTTGTATCAGCTTTAATCCAATCCAGTCCGGTGCTGCCTGCTGAGCAGCACTGACCAACACTGCCTGGGCCCAGGCTTTTATCTCTGAGGCAGGCCCCATTATGATGTCAGAAAGCTGGCTCTGGAATCCTGAGGGCTCCACTATGACACGTGCAAAGTTCCGTCTGAACTTTATATAAGACGGTGCGGCTCAGTCAGTCACTCAGTGTTGCCTGAGAGGGCAACACTGCAACAGCCGGCCGCCAGGCTGTCTTTTTTTTGCACAGCTACTTGCCTCCAGGAGGCCACAAGAGGGAGACAAGGGACTGCAAAATGGAAAATAGGCATCCACCAACTTTACAGACAACTTCTCTTTGCTCCTACAACCTCCATCCTTGCACAGTTTGTTATTCTTCCAGGTAACATAGTAACAAATCCAAATTGCTGCTCTCTTTGTAGGCAAGCAAGGGTTTGTTGCAACTGCAATTCTTACTTCTTCTTGAAATGTAGGGACGACAGTACATTCCATCACATCCATCTAGTGTACACAGGTAGGTCCATTGTGGCGGGTAGGCGGCTGGCTGCTTTAATGGCTGTTTGCTGTTCCCCTACTCCACTCCACTCCACTCCACTATTTGACTGTGGTGCTGCATCAATCAGTGGCTGGCTCAGGTGCAGCTCTTTAACTTACCTAGGAGGGAGGGCGGAGAGAAGACAAGGAAGGTGAATGAGCTGTTCCAATGTGAAATGCCGGAAACACAGAAACACAGAAGACACACACACACACAACAAGAGGTGGCAATGTATTAATTAATTGCATTTAATAAATGAGCTCATTATCACACATGACTGTACAAATGCATTGTCCAACAGGTGTTGAAATAATGGGATTAAAAGGGGAGATCCCATCAGAAAGACAAAAACAATAGCAAACACAAATAGCACTTTTGGAATCTGATTTTAGTCAACACATAAGGGAAGGGTGCACCGGTCCTGGAAATACTGCAATACCAGGTCAATGCGTGGAGTGGACAGAGCAAGCTCTATTTCCATCTCCCTGTTCGAAAAATCCATTTAATATATGGTCCCCAGATAGGGGACGTATCAGATATTAAACTGATAAGAACAGATAAGGTTTCAACAAAATTTTATTGACACATATATATATACAGAGAATACATTTTCATAAAATAAAATTCAGTAATAAAATGCTTGTTGTACATTTCAAAAAATAATTTTTGTGTAATTCAATTCTGTAATAAATTATATGTTTGTACATTTTTCTTTAATAAAATTCAGTAACAAAATGTTTTTTAATTCATTTCATTAAAACCTTTTTGTAAAATAACTTCAGTAATAAAATGTTTATTTTTAATACATTTCATTAAAATGATAAAAGCAATAAATTTTTAACGAGAAGAAGGTTTCTTTAAAAATCTGACAATGGCAGGATAAAACAAGCAGTAAAATCACAATTACAAATACATAAATTATTTACATGGTAATCGTGTTCCACAGAGACAGACACCACATGGATGCCGCTTCTTTTGCTCCTAGATTTTTTTTGTCTCTGAGGTAGTATACATACAGCTCACTTAACGCAATCTTGACACAGTCTGTAATGTCAATAAAATCACGTTTAAAAAGAAGAATGTTCCTAACCTTCCAGATGGCATTTTTAAAACAATTAATAATCATCCAGCAGATCATCTGCTGTCTGAATGATGGGCAGGTAAAAAGGCCATAAAAAACGTATTCGTACTTAAAATCTTTAAGACCACAGATCCATTTTAGTAAAAGGCCGGCTTTCCTCCATACCTCCTGTGCATAGTGGCAGTTCCAGAACAAGTGCATTACTGTTTCATCATTTCCGCACCTATCTCGTGGGCACTTGGCTCTCGCCACCAGTCCTCGCCTATGTTGGAATGCACGTGTAGGGAGGCACTGGTGGACGATTGCCCAGGCAAGGTCCTTATGCACATTTGCAAGATATTTCCCGTACACATTTCGCCACACTTGCTTGGACCTTGCCTGCGAGAAATTGGACACTGCCACTGTCTCTTCTCCGTGTCTGCACGCCATCGACACCTTTCTCTGGTCCCCCAATATGTCAGGCTCCAATTCTTGGAGGCTCAGGAGCCTAACAGTCTTTTCTAGCACCACATAGTGTTTTGGGGGACACAGAAGCACAGGAGAATTTAGGGAGATACGAGCCCAACGTTTAAAAACCATGCCCGCTGCGTATTTTAAAAAGCAGCTAAAAATGCCATCGGATTTAAACATTTTAAAACAGAAGCAGAAATATTTGATATAAAAAAATGTAAAAAGGTTAGGAACATCTCTCCCGCCATTGTCTTTACCTTTATACATAAAATCACGCTTTAATTTTTCCATCTTGGAGCCCCACAGAAACATAAAACAAATGCGTGTTAGCTTTTTAATATATAAAATGGATGGAGGGAAAACCATGGCCACATAGAGCATTATTGGGATTAAAACCATTTTTATGATTAAAATTTTCCCCTCCATCGTGAGGCTCCTAAGATTCCACATTAAAACCTTCTTCTCTATTTTTGCTATCACTGAGTCCCAGTTAGAGGTCCCATTGTTCGCCTGATTAAAAACAATCCCTAAAATTTTAATCTGGTCCTTCTGCATTCTGACTCCTGGGGTCAGGGAGGAATCCCAGCCTCCTATATTAAAACACTCACATTTATCAATATTAAGTTTAAAACCAGAAGCTTCGCAGAAAAAGGTGGTGTTCCTCAGCGCCCTCCTCATGGATGATGAATCGGGGCACAGAATTGTCACATCATCCATGTAGCTTAATACCTTTACTTGGTTGCCCCTCCCACCAGGTATTGGGGCGCCTCTAATAACTTTATCGTTCCTGAGCATGGCTAAAAGGGGCTCCATTGCGCAAATAAATAGTAGGGGAGACAATGGGCACCCTTGCTTGACTCCAGATAAAAGAGGAACACCACTAGTTAAAAATCCATTTATAGAAATCTCACTAAAACAGGACCGATATAAAAGCATAACACGACTTATAATAAAATCAGGCACCGCCATTTTTTTAAGCACCATAAAAAGGAACTCATGGGACACTCTATCAAAGGCCTTTTCAAAATCAAGGGATAAAATAGCAAGGTTTTGGCCTCGATCTTTAAAATACCAAATAACATCTCTTAAAATATTAAGGGACTCAGTGATAGATCTACCAGGTACCCCACAGACCTGATTTGGGTGGATTAATTTACTGATAAAAGGTTTAAAACGGACCGCTATCAGTTTGGCTAAAATTTTATAATCTACATTTAAAAGCGTAATCGGGCGCCAATTTTTGAGCTGGTCCTTTCCACCCTTATTTTTAAAAATTAGGGACACAATCCCCCTTCTCCAAGAAGGGGGCAGCTCTTCTACAATAAAAGCCTCTTTATATAATAAAATCATATCCTCTTTTAAAACATCCCAAAAAGTTAGATAAAATTCAATAGGCAACCCATCCTCCCCAGGGGCCTTTCCCGCTGAAAAACTTTTAAAAACAAATAAAAGTTCCTCCAAATTAAGATCCCGGGATAAAACCTCCTGGTCCAAAGTATCTAACTTAAAATCAAGGGAGTTAAGAGCATGATTTAAAAAGGATTCATCAATGGCTTTTTTACTAAAAAGGAGTTGGTAAAAATTAAAAGCTGCCTTTAACATTCCTCCCACGGAAGTCTCCCCTTCTAGGTTTAAAATAGCGTCTCTTTTGTCGTTTACCTTTTTAAAAAAGAATCGGGAGCACTTCTCGTCTTCTTCTAGATGCTTCACGTGGGAGTTAAAAATTATTTGTTTACCTTTATCATCAAGACATTTTTTTATTTCAGCTTTTAAGTTTAAAATATCAGAATCCACATCAAACCCAACATCCTTCAATTTAAAAAGCACATGTAGACGCTTATTAAGAACATAAAACCACTGTTTCTTTTCTCTGGCTTTCTTCCTACCTGCTCGGATAAAAAATAATTTAATTTTTGGTTTAATGCCCTCCCACCAGTGCAGCATGGTCCCGTGGGGTTTTCTCTGTAATTGCCAGCACTGGTAGGTCCGCACAAACTCATTTTTAATTTCAGGGTCCTCCAGGAGCGTGGCGTTCAACCTCCAGAGGCCCTTACTTACTTTTTGCTCTCCCTCCAGCTCCAGAGACACATTTAGGAGTTTATGATCTGAAAAGATGTTATTTAAAAGCATGCATTTTTGAGGGGTAAAATCATGGGAGGCAAAAATAAAATCGATTCTGGAGCTCACTCTTCCATTAGACCATGTGGCGCCTGCGTCTCCTGGCAAGAGATCCTTCCAGCAATCGCGTAATTTAAAATCATCAATAAAATTTTTGAGCAGGTAGGTAGTGTGGTCTTTCCTATTTGCATCACCCCCCTGCCGGCACTCTCCTTCTCTTATGCAGTTAAAATCACCCCCTACCAGCAGGGGGGCAGACCCAACACAAAACAGTGGTAAAATATTAAAAAGTTCTGCCCGCTCCTGTTTGTCAGGAGGGGCATACACATTTAAAATACGAATTAAAAGTCCATTAATGTGCAGGTGGGTTAAAACAGCTCTGCCGGGCATAATCTCAATCACATTTTGTATAGAAATAAAATGGCCACGGCAGAGTAATCCCACACCTGTAGAACGACAGTCATTGGCTCCAGACCACACCGAAGGGCCCAGCTTCCAATCTTGTTTTAGATCCATATAGTCCATGCTGTTAGGGATTCCACACTCCTGCAGTAGGCAAAAATCAAAGTCCATAGTCTCAAGGTAAGAAAACAAAGCAGCCCTGCGAACAGGGCTCTTTAGGGACCTCACATTCAGTGAGGAGAATTTTAGGGTACTACAAGGCATAGTTTATGGAGAGTCAGTGTCCACTTCTGAGGAGCCCGACTCCGATATACTCTGGGAGTCAGGCTGCCCCGCATCCGGGGACGCGAACTCCACGATGTTCACAGGGTCAGAGCCGGACAGATGTTTCGACCCGACCCTTCCCCTGAATTCGCTTTCGTCCGAACTGCGGCATAACGTTTTCCTCTTTATTGTAGACACCTCCTCCTCTCTTGACCTCTTCCCCGTACTGGATAAATCCATCGTCGTCTCGTCCTCGTCCTCCTCACTCGACGTCACCTCGGTCTCCTGGCTGATGTCATCTCCGTCACGATCTCCGGCCACTGCTACCTCAGGTGCGGCTACAGGTTCCTCCGGATCGCTGGTCGTCTTGGGTTGCTCAGGAGCCTGTGAGGTCCCTTCCTTCTTCCTTATCATTCCGCCTACTGCATCTAAAGCCGTCAGCATCCGACCCTCTATTGGCGTGACAAGAGGGACCGACTCTAGCTGCCCGGCCGATCGGCGGCGGCTGGTGCTTGGGGTATCCCGCAAGGAGCCCCTACGTCTGGACTCCTTATTTGGCTCTTCACCAGCCGCCGTCTCTGCCCAGTCCCCTTTTGTGGGTATCGAGGACCGGCGAGACTTTTTGCCGACCGGCTCCGGGTTGGAGCTTGGGGCCTTCATTACAGAGCTAGAACAGCCCTGCTCGGCCCCCTTGGAATCCCTAGGACCACCCTCCACACGTGGCCCGGAGGGTATTGGCCCTGACCCTTCGGTGGGTCCCGGGGCATTACCAGCAGTGCCCGCACCTGTTGCAGGCTGCTGCCCTGGCCCCGGTCGGGGTGGCCCAGGTTTGGGTTCACCCCTCAATGACTGCGTTCTCTTTGGACATTCTTTGTACATGTGTCCTGTCTCCCCGCACAGGTTACACATGGTGCTGGAACTGCATTTGGAGGCCACGTGCCCAAGGCCTCCACATTTATTACAGCGTATGACATGACCCTCACTGCATGCGTCTTTCGTATGTCCATACGACTGGCAGTTCCAGCAGAACCGAGGCATCTGGGGGTAAAAGAGATATCCCCGGTTCCTCCCAATGGCAAAGTTGGCTGGCGGATGTATAAAGCCTCGTATGCCATTTGGGTCTTGGAAGAATTTCACAAAATACTTCCGCTTTCCATTCCAGAAGCCTTCCGCATTTTTAACTTCATGGCTGAAGTGGATTTCTCGACAGTATCGCCCAAGAAAGATCTCAATGTCCCTGGCAGGGACAAACGGGCTGTGCATCACCACGACAAGTGGAATAGATTCCTCCCCGTAGAGGAATGCGAAATAGAGCCCGTCCAGGCGCTCTTCTGTCTGGTCCGCACCAGACAGGGCTGCACAGATGGTGTCGCAGCAGGCCGCGGTACAAAAGGAGATGGTATATCGTCCGCGGCCTTCCTGGTCATTAAGACACAGGATGTTCTCCCGTCTGAGGCCGAAGAAGCCAAGCAGGATTTCCCCTACTATGAACTTCAGGTTCTTCCGCTGGCGATGTTTCTCCTCGACCTCAATCCGGATAGATTGTCGCAACTGGGTTTCCCCAGTCACGAATCCGTACGCAAACGGCATTTTCAGCTTGTCCCGACAAGGATTCGCCCTTCTAGGCCGTCCGGCGCAAGCCGTCCGCCTAGTGATCCCTTCTCGTTGCCTGAGGACTAGTCCGACTACCCAATAGCTGCAGGGGGGTGAAGTCAAGGCGATAAACCTGTGACGATCCCCCCAGGCCAAGTAGCCGGGTACCCCAGGCACCTTCTGACAAAACCTCCTGTATAAATACACTTGGTCTTAGCCAAAAGGCCGAGAAGCGATAACCCGAATGGGCCGGCCGTTGACCGAGCCTGCCTAATACTGCTGTTCACCCCTTGCAGCGATTGATTCAGCCTACTCCTAGGCAATTCCATGGGGCCCTGCAGGCTCACACACATTTACAGCTACTAAGCGGGAGGGAGGTGAATAAAGGCCGGAGAGGAAGCCAGACAGGATTTGCTTCTTTTGCTTGCACCACAATGCAGTGCTGAAAGAGGAGGAGGAATCTACATAAAAACGCCTTCCTGGCAACGCCCAAATGCCCTCCTGCCATGCAGATAAACACTGGCAGCGGCAGCAAGTGCATGCCCACAGCCACCCCTTGTTCCTTCACACCTTGTATCAGCTTTAATCCAATCCAGTCCGGTGCTGCCTGCTGAGCAGCACTGACCAACACTGCCTGGGCCCAGGCTTTTATCTCTGAGGCAGGCCCCATTATGATGTCAGAAAGCTGGCTCTGGAATCCTGAGGGCTCCACTATGACACGTGCAAAGTTCCGTCTGAACTTTATATAAGACGGTGCGGCTCAGTCAGTCACTCAGTGTTGCCTGAGAGGGCAACACTGCAACAGCCGGCCGCCAGGCTGTCTTTTTTTTGCACAGCTACTTGCCTCCAGGAGGCCACAAGAGGGAGACAAGGGACTGCAAAATGGAAAATAGGCATCCACCAACTTTACAGACAACTTCTCTTTGCTCCTACAACCTCCATCCTTGCACAGTTTGTTATTCTTCCAGGTAACATAGTAACAAATCCAAATTGCTGCTCTCTTTGTAGGCAAGCAAGGGTTTGTTGCAACTGCAATTCTTACTTCTTCTTGAAATGTAGGGACGACAGTACATTCCATCACATCCATCTAGTGTACACAGGTAGGTCCATTGTGGCGGGTAGGCGGCTGGCTGCTTTAATGGCTGTTTGCTGTTCCCCTACTCCACTCCACTCCACTCCACTATTTGACTGTGGTGCTGCATCAATCAGTGGCTGGCTCAGGTGCAGCTCTTTAACTTACCTAGGAGGGAGGGCGGAGAGAAGACAAGGAAGGTGAATGAGCTGTTCCAATGTGAAATGCCGGAAACACAGAAACACAGAAGACACACACACACACAACAAGAGGTGGCAATGTATTAATTAATTGCATTTAATAAATGAGCTCATTATCACACATGACTGTACAAATGCATTGTCCAACAGGTGTTGAAATAATGGGATTAAAAGGGGAGATCCCATCAGAAAGACAAAAACAATAGCAAACACAAATAGCACTTTTGGAATCTGATTTTAGTCAACACATAAGGGAAGGGTGCACCGGTCCTGGAAATACTGCAATACCAGGTCAATGCGTGGAGTGGACAGAGCAAGCTCTATTTCCATCTCCCTGTTCGAAAAATCCATTTAATATATGGTCCCCAGATAGGGGACGTATCAGATATTAAACTGATAAGAACAGATTTTTTTTTTTTTTTTTTTTTCTTATTAAACCATTCAGGTTTTTTTGAATAAAACCGAGAACTGTAGTTGTTCAAACCACCTCTCTATTTTTCAAAAAATCTCATCACTCTGGTTCATTATTTTATTTTTCCATCAAATACAAGATAAGTCAAACAAAATTCCTCAAACTAAATACCTCCATTTTAACATTCGCCATATCCCTTCCGCATCCATACCTTTTTCTAGATCCCATTTATAATAAAAATACAATTTAGCCAATACCATACTAACCACATCCTCCATCTCAAATACTTCTCTTTTATACACATTCAAATTCCTCGTATTCCACAATACCTCTTTCACACAAGTCAAAAAAATCCACAACACTCTATCCTTTTCACTACCCAAACTACACAAACCAAACAAGACAATTTCATACGTCAAACTCTTCAAACCAGTCAATTCTTCGCACAACCCACTCAACTTTTTCCAAACATCCTTTGCATGCTTACACGACCAAAACACATGACTCACATCCTCATCATCCCCACAACCTTCTCTCGGACACCTTTCAGATGCAACCAAACCTCTTCTTTTCTGCACACTCCTTACAGGCAACACTCCATGTACCGACATCCATAACAAATCTTTCTGCTTATTTGACACATCATACGTAACAATCTTCTTCCACACAGACTTAGACTCCATCGAATTCAAACCATTTACAGAACACATCACATTATTCATACACATACTTCTCACAACATTCTTTTCGCTCAAAAATCTCTCCATTCTTACATCCTCTAGCTGGAACTTTTTAATAAATTTTTCAACATACAAATACCACCCTGTGCACTGAAAAGCAATTGGTTTACATAAATTACGTTTTTCCCACCTTAGACGCTGAATCACCGTTCCAGCTAGATACTTCGACATTCTGGAAGCCTTGGATTCTTTAAATAAAAGCTCTACAAAAAACCGTACACAATTAATTCCAATGAAGATCTCCAAATTTGGGAAATCAAGGCCTCCATTTCGTCTGCTTTTCATTAGAATTTCTCTCTTTGCCTTCTCAATCCCGCTCCCCCATAAAAAAAGGAACAAAACTCTATTCACTTTTTTTAACATATCAACAGCAGGAGGAAAAACCAGAGCAACATATAAAATCATAGGTAGAATAATACTTTTGACAATTAAAACCTTCCCCGAAAAAGAAAGATCCCTCATTCTCCACATTTCCAACTTTCTCACAATCCTACCACCTAACTCATCCCAACTTTCTCTCCCTTTCAACTCATCATCAAACACAATACCCAAAATTTTCACACCATCCACCTGTTCCATATCAGAATCACTCACTCGCTCATTACTGAAAAAAAATTTAAATTTGCTCTTACCCCAATTTATTTTAAAAGCAGACGCAATACAAAACATGTTTACAATCAACTTCACTCTGGACATATCATACACAGAATCACACAATACACAAATATCATCCATATATCCCAAAGCTTTCACACGTTTTCCATCACACCCGGGCACCACCAAACCTTTCACAACCTTATCATTTCTAATCATTTGCAACAATGGTTCAATCGCACAAATAAATAGGATGGGAGACAACGGACAACCCTGTCGCACACCAGACATAATACTAAATGATTCGGAAAAAAACCCATTCACCTGCACACAACTCTTTGCATTCGCGTATAAATTCTTCAACAAACTCACAAACTGAACCGGAAAACCCATTCTCTCTAACACTTTAAACAAAAACACATGCGCCACACGATCAAACGCTTTCTCAAAATCTAACGCACACACAATCACCTTCTTATTCCGACCCTTACAATCCTCAAGCATATCCCGCACCAACGCCATATTCTCATGCAATTTCCTTTTTGGTACCGCACATACCTGATCCTCATCAATCACACACCCAATCACATTTCTCATACGATTCGCAATCAGCTTGGCAAAAATTTTATAATCCGTATTCAGCAAAGTAATTGGTCGCCAGTTTTCTAAACGCCTCTTATCTCCTTTTTTATGCAACAGAACTACCATACCCTTCTTCATCACATCACACATATTCGTCCCAGAAAACAACACTCTCATAACATCTATAACATCCTTCCCAATTATGTCCCAATATTTCCCATAGAACTCAGCTGGTATTCCATCGATCCCTGGAGACTTATTTTTAGCCATACTTCCCACCACATCCTTTATTTCACCATCCATAATCTCACCAAGCAAAGACTCACATTCACTTTCAGGAACAAAATTACACACAATATCCAGAAACTCCTCATCATCACCCAAATCACACTTCTTCACATCATACAGTTGTTTATAAAAATCAGACACCACATCAATCACATCCTTACCAAACACCTCTTTATCATCCTTATCCAGTAACACATTCATTCCACTTTTTCCACCACACATTTTTTTAAAGAAAAATCTAGTACATTTCTCGTGATTATCTCTAACCTCCACCTTAGACCTAAATATTATTTCTTTCCCTTTTTCTCGGAACCACTCCTTAATATCTTTTTTTGTTTTTTCCAAATCGTGTCTTACATCCATACCCAAATTTTTACATTGTTGAAGGAACGTCATCCGCATGTTAAAGCGTAAATATTGCAATCTTTTCCTTCTCGCTCTTCTATATCCTATCTGTCTAAAAAACCCACCAATCTTTTTTTTCACCCATACCCACCATTCACACACATTAGAGAAAGAACTTTTCTTTCTAGCCCAAAAACCATATTTTTTCCCAAACCTAGTTTTTACCCTTTCATCACACAGAAAACTGACATTCATCTTCCATACCCCTCTACCATAAAATAAATTATTTATAACAAAAACCCCCAACAAACACTCGTGATCTGAAAACCACACTCTCTCCTGCGCATAATCTACACATTTCATTGCAGAGGTAGAAAAAAAGAAAAAATCCAGACGAGAATCCGTTCTTCCGTCATCGGCATGATAGGTAAATGGACCTGGTTTCCTGGTGACAGCGTCCTGCAAAGCAAAGTCCTGCAAAATTTTATTCCACAAAACTCCAGTGACATCCACATTAGACTCTGTGGACCCAGCTCGGGCCTGCTTCTCCAGGATACAGTTAATGTCACCAACAATAATGACAGGAACTTTACCGTGTAGAAAAAATTTTAAACTATCAAAAAGTGCCAACCTATCAGTTTTCACAGCATGGCCATAGATATTGATTAGCCTAAACTGCCACCCCTTATAGGCTAGTAACACGCAGACACATCTTCCTTCCTGTATAATTTGAGTCTGTTTGATGACAAACTCATTATTTTTGAAGAGGATACCAATTCCATCATTCCTATTTGTGGAAGAAAAAGACCAAATTGCTTCCCCAAACTTCCATTCTTCTTTCCTAGGCATTTTTGATAAACCACATTCTTGTACGCAAACAATGTCACTGCCCTTAGAGGCCAAAAAGTCCAGGACTGCAGCACGCTTGTGAGCAGAGGAGAACACCCGTACATTTTGTGAGACAATTTTTAATCTCAAAGACATGCGGGCATAGTATGGTTAGTGCAATGGAAAGCCATGAAGAACCAGAACATATCACGTCCCAGGGAAATACATCGCTCTTTCCAGATTCGCCACATTGACTTCACTGAGGAAACCTTCCCCAGGAGAGCTGGGTACTTCTGAGGCCACCTCAGATGACTTAGGGCTAGAACTAGAGTCACTGTCCAACAATGAGAAAGGATTTGCATGAGCCGAATCTTCCAACAAGCCTATCTTCAGTCTCTTCACCGCTTTTCCAGACTTCCCCCTTTTTGAGACAACTTTATGGAAGATTTCCGCACTAGTGGCACTAGGCATCCTGGCCTCCTTCTCGTCCTCCTCCGATATTGACCACTCCACTTTAGCTGAGTCTTCCATTTTTGACTCTGGGCTAGAAAAAGACAAAATTTGCATACTTGCACCATCATCAGGGGAAGCACACCCAATAGGTGGCGCTGTGTCTTCACCTTCCATAGGTATAACCCCAGGTGCTTCATCAACACTTTGCTCTGCAGGAGGGACCACACCCAACTCCATGCTGTTAGTATGTGAGGTTAGAACCTCTCCTAATACAGCTTTCCCTGGGTCCTGACAAGCAGACACAGAAACACTGCCAGCAGGCTCTGAAATTTCCTCAGAAGAGGCAGCAAGGGAACTTGTTGTTCTCACCTGTCTGCCCCATGTTCTTCTCTCTTGTCCTAAGAAAGGAAACACCTTTGGACATTTCCTACAGGTATGGCCAGGCAAACCACAAATATCACACCTGGATGGGGAAATACATGCACTAGCCTCATGTCCGGTTTCCTTGCAATTTCTGCAAACCTTGCCTTTACATGCATCTTTGGTATGCCCGTAGGAAAAACATGATCTGCAAAAGCATGGCATATCTTGGTAATACAGATACCCCTTATTACCACCAATTGAAAAATTAGCAGGAGGATTCATCACTCCTCCAATACAGCTGGAGTCAGGTTTCAGCCTGACCCAGTACTTGATATCACCATTGAAAACTCCCCATAGATTCTTCTGCTCCACACCACCTCTAACATGGGTACAGTAGTGAGCTAAAAAGGCCCTGACCAGCCTTCTATCCAGAAATGGGTTATACATGTGGATGGTAATACATTTCTCCACTGCTGAAAAAAGAGGTTGCACTTCAATAGATGTTAAAGCCTCATGCATGTGTTTCTCCTTGAGCAACTGAAAAACATTTAGACAGTAGGCGGCCTCAAAAAAGGATACATCATACGTAGCAATATTGCTGAAAGCTTGGATACAGAATACCTCTACCAACTTAACTCCAGCCAGGTCCAGAAGGATGTTCTCAATGATGTGCCCAGTATCCACTTCGTCTCTCCTCTGCTCATTTACCACAAAACGAATAGTATTCCGCACTGCTGCCATCCCGATATGGAACGCCCAACGGCACGGCGACCGCCCCCAAAAACGCCGGAGAGGACTCCACGAAAGACCGAACCCCCGGCCCAGACCAGGCAACAAACCCGATCTGAGCCAAAAGGCCGAGAAGCGATAACCCGAATGGGCCGGCCGTTGACCGAGCCTGCCTAATACTGCTGTTCACCCCTTGCAGCGATTGATTCAGCCTACTCCTAGGCAATTCCATGGGGCCCTGCAGGCTCACACACATTTACAGCTACTAAGCGGGAGGGAGGTGAATAAAGGCCGGAGAGGAAGCCAGACAGGATTTGCTTCTTTTGCTTGCACCACAATGCAGTGCTGAAAGAGGAGGAGGAATCTACATAAAAACGCCTTCCTGGCAACGCCCAAATGCCCTCCTGCCATGCAGATAAACACTGGCAGCGGCAGCAAGTGCATGCCCACAGCCACCCCTTGTTCCTTCACACCTTGTATCAGCTTTAATCCAATCCAGTCCGGTGCTGCCTGCTGAGCAGCACTGACCAACACTGCCTGGGCCCAGGCTTTTATCTCTGAGGCAGGCCCCATTATGATGTCAGAAAGCTGGCTCTGGAATCCTGAGGGCTCCACTATGACACGTGCAAAGTTCCGTCTGAACTTTATATAAGACGGTGCGGCTCAGTCAGTCACTCAGTGTTGCCTGAGAGGGCAACACTGCAACAGCCGGCCGCCAGGCTGTCTTTTTTTTGCACAGCTACTTGCCTCCAGGAGGCCACAAGAGGGAGACAAGGGACTGCAAAATGGAAAATAGGCATCCACCAACTTTACAGACAACTTCTCTTTGCTCCTACAACCTCCATCCTTGCACAGTTTGTTATTCTTCCAGGTAACATAGTAACAAATCCAAATTGCTGCTCTCTTTGTAGGCAAGCAAGGGTTTGTTGCAACTGCAATTCTTACTTCTTCTTGAAATGTAGGGACGACAGTACATTCCATCACATCCATCTAGTGTACACAGGTAGGTCCATTGTGGCGGGTAGGCGGCTGGCTGCTTTAATGGCTGTTTGCTGTTCCCCTACTCCACTCCACTCCACTCCACTATTTGACTGTGGTGCTGCATCAATCAGTGGCTGGCTCAGGTGCAGCTCTTTAACTTACCTAGGAGGGAGGGCGGAGAGAAGACAAGGAAGGTGAATGAGCTGTTCCAATGTGAAATGCCGGAAACACAGAAACACAGAAGACACACACACACACAACAAGAGGTGGCAATGTATTAATTAATTGCATTTAATAAATGAGCTCATTATCACACATGACTGTACAAATGCATTGTCCAACAGGTGTTGAAATAATGGGATTAAAAGGGGAGATCCCATCAGAAAGACAAAAACAATAGCAAACACAAATAGCACTTTTGGAATCTGATTTTAGTCAACACATAAGGGAAGGGTGCACCGGTCCTGGAAATACTGCAATACCAGGTCAATGCGTGGAGTGGACAGAGCAAGCTCTATTTCCATCTCCCTGTTCGAAAAATCCATTTAATATATGGTCCCCAGATAGGGGACGTATCAGATATTAAACTGATAAGAACAGATACTACACTTGATCTTAGCCAAAAGGCCGAGAAGCGATAACCCGAATGGGCCGGCCGTTGACCGAGCCTGCCTAATACTGCTGTTCACCCCTTGCAGCGATTGATTCAGCCTACTCCTAGGCAATTCCATGGGGCCCTGCAGGCTCACACACATTTACAGCTACTAAGCGGGAGGGAGGTGAATAAAGGCCGGAGAGGAAGCCAGACAGGATTTGCTTCTTTTGCTTGCACCACAATGCAGTGCTGAAAGAGGAGGAGGAATCTACATAAAAACGCCTTCCTGGCAACGCCCAAATGCCCTCCTGCCATGCAGATAAACACTGGCAGCGGCAGCAAGTGCATGCCCACAGCCACCCCTTGTTCCTTCACACCTTGTATCAGCTTTAATCCAATCCAGTCCGGTGCTGCCTGCTGAGCAGCACTGACCAACACTGCCTGGGCCCAGGCTTTTATCTCTGAGGCAGGCCCCATTATGATGTCAGAAAGCTGGCTCTGGAATCCTGAGGGCTCCACTATGACACGTGCAAAGTTCCGTCTGAACTTTATATAAGACGGTGCGGCTCAGTCAGTCACTCAGTGTTGCCTGAGAGGGCAACACTGCAACAGCCGGCCGCCAGGCTGTCTTTTTTTTGCACAGCTACTTGCCTCCAGGAGGCCACAAGAGGGAGACAAGGGACTGCAAAATGGAAAATAGGCATCCACCAACTTTACAGACAACTTCTCTTTGCTCCTACAACCTCCATCCTTGCACAGTTTGTTATTCTTCCAGGTAACATAGTAACAAATCCAAATTGCTGCTCTCTTTGTAGGCAAGCAAGGGTTTGTTGCAACTGCAATTCTTACTTCTTCTTGAAATGTAGGGACGACAGTACATTCCATCACATCCATCTAGTGTACACAGGTAGGTCCATTGTGGCGGGTAGGCGGCTGGCTGCTTTAATGGCTGTTTGCTGTTCCCCTACTCCACTCCACTCCACTCCACTATTTGACTGTGGTGCTGCATCAATCAGTGGCTGGCTCAGGTGCAGCTCTTTAACTTACCTAGGAGGGAGGGCGGAGAGAAGACAAGGAAGGTGAATGAGCTGTTCCAATGTGAAATGCCGGAAACACAGAAACACAGAAGACACACACACACACAACAAGAGGTGGCAATGTATTAATTAATTGCATTTAATAAATGAGCTCATTATCACACATGACTGTACAAATGCATTGTCCAACAGGTGTTGAAATAATGGGATTAAAAGGGGAGATCCCATCAGAAAGACAAAAACAATAGCAAACACAAATAGCACTTTTGGAATCTGATTTTAGTCAACACATAAGGGAAGGGTGCACCGGTCCTGGAAATACTGCAATACCAGGTCAATGCGTGGAGTGGACAGAGCAAGCTCTATTTCCATCTCCCTGTTCGAAAAATCCATTTAATATATGGTCCCCAGATAGGGGACGTATCAGATATTAAACTGATAAGAACAGATACTACACTTGATCTTAGCCAAAAGGCCGAGAAGCGATAACCCGAATGGGCCGGCCGTTGACCGAGCCTGCCTAATACTGCTGTTCACCCCTTGCAGCGATTGATTCAGCCTACTCCTAGGCAATTCCATGGGGCCCTGCAGGCTCACACACATTTACAGCTACTAAGCGGGAGGGAGGTGAATAAAGGCCGGAGAGGAAGCCAGACAGGATTTGCTTCTTTTGCTTGCACCACAATGCAGTGCTGAAAGAGGAGGAGGAATCTACATAAAAACGCCTTCCTGGCAACGCCCAAATGCCCTCCTGCCATGCAGATAAACACTGGCAGCGGCAGCAAGTGCATGCCCACAGCCACCCCTTGTTCCTTCACACCTTGTATCAGCTTTAATCCAATCCAGTCCGGTGCTGCCTGCTGAGCAGCACTGACCAACACTGCCTGGGCCCAGGCTTTTATCTCTGAGGCAGGCCCCATTATGATGTCAGAAAGCTGGCTCTGGAATCCTGAGGGCTCCACTATGACACGTGCAAAGTTCCGTCTGAACTTTATATAAGACGGTGCGGCTCAGTCAGTCACTCAGTGTTGCCTGAGAGGGCAACACTGCAACAGCCGGCCGCCAGGCTGTCTTTTTTTTGCACAGCTACTTGCCTCCAGGAGGCCACAAGAGGGAGACAAGGGACTGCAAAATGGAAAATAGGCATCCACCAACTTTACAGACAACTTCTCTTTGCTCCTACAACCTCCATCCTTGCACAGTTTGTTATTCTTCCAGGTAACATAGTAACAAATCCAAATTGCTGCTCTCTTTGTAGGCAAGCAAGGGTTTGTTGCAACTGCAATTCTTACTTCTTCTTGAAATGTAGGGACGACAGTACATTCCATCACATCCATCTAGTGTACACAGGTAGGTCCATTGTGGCGGGTAGGCGGCTGGCTGCTTTAATGGCTGTTTGCTGTTCCCCTACTCCACTCCACTCCACTCCACTATTTGACTGTGGTGCTGCATCAATCAGTGGCTGGCTCAGGTGCAGCTCTTTAACTTACCTAGGAGGGAGGGCGGAGAGAAGACAAGGAAGGTGAATGAGCTGTTCCAATGTGAAATGCCGGAAACACAGAAACACAGAAGACACACACACACACAACAAGAGGTGGCAATGTATTAATTAATTGCATTTAATAAATGAGCTCATTATCACACATGACTGTACAAATGCATTGTCCAACAGGTGTTGAAATAATGGGATTAAAAGGGGAGATCCCATCAGAAAGACAAAAACAATAGCAAACACAAATAGCACTTTTGGAATCTGATTTTAGTCAACACATAAGGGAAGGGTGCACCGGTCCTGGAAATACTGCAATACCAGGTCAATGCGTGGAGTGGACAGAGCAAGCTCTATTTCCATCTCCCTGTTCGAAAAATCCATTTAATATATGGTCCCCAGATAGGGGACGTATCAGATATTAAACTGATAAGAACAGATACTACACTTGATCTTAGCCAAAAGGCCGAGAAGCGATAACCCGAATGGGCCGGCCGTTGACCGAGCCTGCCTAATACTGCTGTTCACCCCTTGCAGCGATTGATTCAGCCTACTCCTAGGCAATTCCATGGGGCCCTGCAGGCTCACACACATTTACAGCTACTAAGCGGGAGGGAGGTGAATAAAGGCCGGAGAGGAAGCCAGACAGGATTTGCTTCTTTTGCTTGCACCACAATGCAGTGCTGAAAGAGGAGGAGGAATCTACATAAAAACGCCTTCCTGGCAACGCCCAAATGCCCTCCTGCCATGCAGATAAACACTGGCAGCGGCAGCAAGTGCATGCCCACAGCCACCCCTTGTTCCTTCACACCTTGTATCAGCTTTAATCCAATCCAGTCCGGTGCTGCCTGCTGAGCAGCACTGACCAACACTGCCTGGGCCCAGGCTTTTATCTCTGAGGCAGGCCCCATTATGATGTCAGAAAGCTGGCTCTGGAATCCTGAGGGCTCCACTATGACACGTGCAAAGTTCCGTCTGAACTTTATATAAGACGGTGCGGCTCAGTCAGTCACTCAGTGTTGCCTGAGAGGGCAACACTGCAACAGCCGGCCGCCAGGCTGTCTTTTTTTTGCACAGCTACTTGCCTCCAGGAGGCCACAAGAGGGAGACAAGGGACTGCAAAATGGAAAATAGGCATCCACCAACTTTACAGACAACTTCTCTTTGCTCCTACAACCTCCATCCTTGCACAGTTTGTTATTCTTCCAGGTAACATAGTAACAAATCCAAATTGCTGCTCTCTTTGTAGGCAAGCAAGGGTTTGTTGCAACTGCAATTCTTACTTCTTCTTGAAATGTAGGGACGACAGTACATTCCATCACATCCATCTAGTGTACACAGGTAGGTCCATTGTGGCGGGTAGGCGGCTGGCTGCTTTAATGGCTGTTTGCTGTTCCCCTACTCCACTCCACTCCACTCCACTATTTGACTGTGGTGCTGCATCAATCAGTGGCTGGCTCAGGTGCAGCTCTTTAACTTACCTAGGAGGGAGGGCGGAGAGAAGACAAGGAAGGTGAATGAGCTGTTCCAATGTGAAATGCCGGAAACACAGAAACACAGAAGACACACACACACACAACAAGAGGTGGCAATGTATTAATTAATTGCATTTAATAAATGAGCTCATTATCACACATGACTGTACAAATGCATTGTCCAACAGGTGTTGAAATAATGGGATTAAAAGGGGAGATCCCATCAGAAAGACAAAAACAATAGCAAACACAAATAGCACTTTTGGAATCTGATTTTAGTCAACACATAAGGGAAGGGTGCACCGGTCCTGGAAATACTGCAATACCAGGTCAATGCGTGGAGTGGACAGAGCAAGCTCTATTTCCATCTCCCTGTTCGAAAAATCCATTTAATATATGGTCCCCAGATAGGGGACGTATCAGATATTAAACTGATAAGAACAGATACTACACTTGATCTTAGCCAAAAGGCCGAGAAGCGATAACCCGAATGGGCCGGCCGTTGACCGAGCCTGCCTAATACTGCTGTTCACCCCTTGCAGCGATTGATTCAGCCTACTCCTAGGCAATTCCATGGGGCCCTGCAGGCTCACACACATTTACAGCTACTAAGCGGGAGGGAGGTGAATAAAGGCCGGAGAGGAAGCCAGACAGGATTTGCTTCTTTTGCTTGCACCACAATGCAGTGCTGAAAGAGGAGGAGGAATCTACATAAAAACGCCTTCCTGGCAACGCCCAAATGCCCTCCTGCCATGCAGATAAACACTGGCAGCGGCAGCAAGTGCATGCCCACAGCCACCCCTTGTTCCTTCACACCTTGTATCAGCTTTAATCCAATCCAGTCCGGTGCTGCCTGCTGAGCAGCACTGACCAACACTGCCTGGGCCCAGGCTTTTATCTCTGAGGCAGGCCCCATTATGATGTCAGAAAGCTGGCTCTGGAATCCTGAGGGCTCCACTATGACACGTGCAAAGTTCCGTCTGAACTTTATATAAGACGGTGCGGCTCAGTCAGTCACTCAGTGTTGCCTGAGAGGGCAACACTGCAACAGCCGGCCGCCAGGCTGTCTTTTTTTTGCACAGCTACTTGCCTCCAGGAGGCCACAAGAGGGAGACAAGGGACTGCAAAATGGAAAATAGGCATCCACCAACTTTACAGACAACTTCTCTTTGCTCCTACAACCTCCATCCTTGCACAGTTTGTTATTCTTCCAGGTAACATAGTAACAAATCCAAATTGCTGCTCTCTTTGTAGGCAAGCAAGGGTTTGTTGCAACTGCAATTCTTACTTCTTCTTGAAATGTAGGGACGACAGTACATTCCATCACATCCATCTAGTGTACACAGGTAGGTCCATTGTGGCGGGTAGGCGGCTGGCTGCTTTAATGGCTGTTTGCTGTTCCCCTACTCCACTCCACTCCACTCCACTATTTGACTGTGGTGCTGCATCAATCAGTGGCTGGCTCAGGTGCAGCTCTTTAACTTACCTAGGAGGGAGGGCGGAGAGAAGACAAGGAAGGTGAATGAGCTGTTCCAATGTGAAATGCCGGAAACACAGAAACACAGAAGACACACACACACACAACAAGAGGTGGCAATGTATTAATTAATTGCATTTAATAAATGAGCTCATTATCACACATGACTGTACAAATGCATTGTCCAACAGGTGTTGAAATAATGGGATTAAAAGGGGAGATCCCATCAGAAAGACAAAAACAATAGCAAACACAAATAGCACTTTTGGAATCTGATTTTAGTCAACACATAAGGGAAGGGTGCACCGGTCCTGGAAATACTGCAATACCAGGTCAATGCGTGGAGTGGACAGAGCAAGCTCTATTTCCATCTCCCTGTTCGAAAAATCCATTTAATATATGGTCCCCAGATAGGGGACGTATCAGATATTAAACTGATAAGAACAGATACTACACTTGATCTTAGCCAAAAGGCCGAGAAGCGATAACCCGAATGGGCCGGCCGTTGACCGAGCCTGCCTAATACTGCTGTTCACCCCTTGCAGCGATTGATTCAGCCTACTCCTAGGCAATTCCATGGGGCCCTGCAGGCTCACACACATTTACAGCTACTAAGCGGGAGGGAGGTGAATAAAGGCCGGAGAGGAAGCCAGACAGGATTTGCTTCTTTTGCTTGCACCACAATGCAGTGCTGAAAGAGGAGGAGGAATCTACATAAAAACGCCTTCCTGGCAACGCCCAAATGCCCTCCTGCCATGCAGATAAACACTGGCAGCGGCAGCAAGTGCATGCCCACAGCCACCCCTTGTTCCTTCACACCTTGTATCAGCTTTAATCCAATCCAGTCCGGTGCTGCCTGCTGAGCAGCACTGACCAACACTGCCTGGGCCCAGGCTTTTATCTCTGAGGCAGGCCCCATTATGATGTCAGAAAGCTGGCTCTGGAATCCTGAGGGCTCCACTATGACACGTGCAAAGTTCCGTCTGAACTTTATATAAGACGGTGCGGCTCAGTCAGTCACTCAGTGTTGCCTGAGAGGGCAACACTGCAACAGCCGGCCGCCAGGCTGTCTTTTTTTTGCACAGCTACTTGCCTCCAGGAGGCCACAAGAGGGAGACAAGGGACTGCAAAATGGAAAATAGGCATCCACCAACTTTACAGACAACTTCTCTTTGCTCCTACAACCTCCATCCTTGCACAGTTTGTTATTCTTCCAGGTAACATAGTAACAAATCCAAATTGCTGCTCTCTTTGTAGGCAAGCAAGGGTTTGTTGCAACTGCAATTCTTACTTCTTCTTGAAATGTAGGGACGACAGTACATTCCATCACATCCATCTAGTGTACACAGGTAGGTCCATTGTGGCGGGTAGGCGGCTGGCTGCTTTAATGGCTGTTTGCTGTTCCCCTACTCCACTCCACTCCACTCCACTATTTGACTGTGGTGCTGCATCAATCAGTGGCTGGCTCAGGTGCAGCTCTTTAACTTACCTAGGAGGGAGGGCGGAGAGAAGACAAGGAAGGTGAATGAGCTGTTCCAATGTGAAATGCCGGAAACACAGAAACACAGAAGACACACACACACACAACAAGAGGTGGCAATGTATTAATTAATTGCATTTAATAAATGAGCTCATTATCACACATGACTGTACAAATGCATTGTCCAACAGGTGTTGAAATAATGGGATTAAAAGGGGAGATCCCATCAGAAAGACAAAAACAATAGCAAACACAAATAGCACTTTTGGAATCTGATTTTAGTCAACACATAAGGGAAGGGTGCACCGGTCCTGGAAATACTGCAATACCAGGTCAATGCGTGGAGTGGACAGAGCAAGCTCTATTTCCATCTCCCTGTTCGAAAAATCCATTTAATATATGGTCCCCAGATAGGGGACGTATCAGATATTAAACTGATAAGAACAGATACTACACTTGATCTTAGCCAAAAGGCCGAGAAGCGATAACCCGAATGGGCCGGCCGTTGACCGAGCCTGCCTAATACTGCTGTTCACCCCTTGCAGCGATTGATTCAGCCTACTCCTAGGCAATTCCATGGGGCCCTGCAGGCTCACACACATTTACAGCTACTAAGCGGGAGGGAGGTGAATAAAGGCCGGAGAGGAAGCCAGACAGGATTTGCTTCTTTTGCTTGCACCACAATGCAGTGCTGAAAGAGGAGGAGGAATCTACATAAAAACGCCTTCCTGGCAACGCCCAAATGCCCTCCTGCCATGCAGATAAACACTGGCAGCGGCAGCAAGTGCATGCCCACAGCCACCCCTTGTTCCTTCACACCTTGTATCAGCTTTAATCCAATCCAGTCCGGTGCTGCCTGCTGAGCAGCACTGACCAACACTGCCTGGGCCCAGGCTTTTATCTCTGAGGCAGGCCCCATTATGATGTCAGAAAGCTGGCTCTGGAATCCTGAGGGCTCCACTATGACACGTGCAAAGTTCCGTCTGAACTTTATATAAGACGGTGCGGCTCAGTCAGTCACTCAGTGTTGCCTGAGAGGGCAACACTGCAACAGCCGGCCGCCAGGCTGTCTTTTTTTTGCACAGCTACTTGCCTCCAGGAGGCCACAAGAGGGAGACAAGGGACTGCAAAATGGAAAATAGGCATCCACCAACTTTACAGACAACTTCTCTTTGCTCCTACAACCTCCATCCTTGCACAGTTTGTTATTCTTCCAGGTAACATAGTAACAAATCCAAATTGCTGCTCTCTTTGTAGGCAAGCAAGGGTTTGTTGCAACTGCAATTCTTACTTCTTCTTGAAATGTAGGGACGACAGTACATTCCATCACATCCATCTAGTGTACACAGGTAGGTCCATTGTGGCGGGTAGGCGGCTGGCTGCTTTAATGGCTGTTTGCTGTTCCCCTACTCCACTCCACTCCACTCCACTATTTGACTGTGGTGCTGCATCAATCAGTGGCTGGCTCAGGTGCAGCTCTTTAACTTACCTAGGAGGGAGGGCGGAGAGAAGACAAGGAAGGTGAATGAGCTGTTCCAATGTGAAATGCCGGAAACACAGAAACACAGAAGACACACACACACACAACAAGAGGTGGCAATGTATTAATTAATTGCATTTAATAAATGAGCTCATTATCACACATGACTGTACAAATGCATTGTCCAACAGGTGTTGAAATAATGGGATTAAAAGGGGAGATCCCATCAGAAAGACAAAAACAATAGCAAACACAAATAGCACTTTTGGAATCTGATTTTAGTCAACACATAAGGGAAGGGTGCACCGGTCCTGGAAATACTGCAATACCAGGTCAATGCGTGGAGTGGACAGAGCAAGCTCTATTTCCATCTCCCTGTTCGAAAAATCCATTTAATATATGGTCCCCAGATAGGGGACGTATCAGATATTAAACTGATAAGAACAGATACTACACTTGATCTTAGCCAAAAGGCCGAGAAGCGATAACCCGAATGGGCCGGCCGTTGACCGAGCCTGCCTAATACTGCTGTTCACCCCTTGCAGCGATTGATTCAGCCTACTCCTAGGCAATTCCATGGGGCCCTGCAGGCTCACACACATTTACAGCTACTAAGCGGGAGGGAGGTGAATAAAGGCCGGAGAGGAAGCCAGACAGGATTTGCTTCTTTTGCTTGCACCACAATGCAGTGCTGAAAGAGGAGGAGGAATCTACATAAAAACGCCTTCCTGGCAACGCCCAAATGCCCTCCTGCCATGCAGATAAACACTGGCAGCGGCAGCAAGTGCATGCCCACAGCCACCCCTTGTTCCTTCACACCTTGTATCAGCTTTAATCCAATCCAGTCCGGTGCTGCCTGCTGAGCAGCACTGACCAACACTGCCTGGGCCCAGGCTTTTATCTCTGAGGCAGGCCCCATTATGATGTCAGAAAGCTGGCTCTGGAATCCTGAGGGCTCCACTATGACACGTGCAAAGTTCCGTCTGAACTTTATATAAGACGGTGCGGCTCAGTCAGTCACTCAGTGTTGCCTGAGAGGGCAACACTGCAACAGCCGGCCGCCAGGCTGTCTTTTTTTTGCACAGCTACTTGCCTCCAGGAGGCCACAAGAGGGAGACAAGGGACTGCAAAATGGAAAATAGGCATCCACCAACTTTACAGACAACTTCTCTTTGCTCCTACAACCTCCATCCTTGCACAGTTTGTTATTCTTCCAGGTAACATAGTAACAAATCCAAATTGCTGCTCTCTTTGTAGGCAAGCAAGGGTTTGTTGCAACTGCAATTCTTACTTCTTCTTGAAATGTAGGGACGACAGTACATTCCATCACATCCATCTAGTGTACACAGGTAGGTCCATTGTGGCGGGTAGGCGGCTGGCTGCTTTAATGGCTGTTTGCTGTTCCCCTACTCCACTCCACTCCACTCCACTATTTGACTGTGGTGCTGCATCAATCAGTGGCTGGCTCAGGTGCAGCTCTTTAACTTACCTAGGAGGGAGGGCGGAGAGAAGACAAGGAAGGTGAATGAGCTGTTCCAATGTGAAATGCCGGAAACACAGAAACACAGAAGACACACACACACACAACAAGAGGTGGCAATGTATTAATTAATTGCATTTAATAAATGAGCTCATTATCACACATGACTGTACAAATGCATTGTCCAACAGGTGTTGAAATAATGGGATTAAAAGGGGAGATCCCATCAGAAAGACAAAAACAATAGCAAACACAAATAGCACTTTTGGAATCTGATTTTAGTCAACACATAAGGGAAGGGTGCACCGGTCCTGGAAATACTGCAATACCAGGTCAATGCGTGGAGTGGACAGAGCAAGCTCTATTTCCATCTCCCTGTTCGAAAAATCCATTTAATATATGGTCCCCAGATAGGGGACGTATCAGATATTAAACTGATAAGAACAGATACTACACTTGATCTTAGCCAAAAGGCCGAGAAGCGATAACCCGAATGGGCCGGCCGTTGACCGAGCCTGCCTAATACTGCTGTTCACCCCTTGCAGCGATTGATTCAGCCTACTCCTAGGCAATTCCATGGGGCCCTGCAGGCTCACACACATTTACAGCTACTAAGCGGGAGGGAGGTGAATAAAGGCCGGAGAGGAAGCCAGACAGGATTTGCTTCTTTTGCTTGCACCACAATGCAGTGCTGAAAGAGGAGGAGGAATCTACATAAAAACGCCTTCCTGGCAACGCCCAAATGCCCTCCTGCCATGCAGATAAACACTGGCAGCGGCAGCAAGTGCATGCCCACAGCCACCCCTTGTTCCTTCACACCTTGTATCAGCTTTAATCCAATCCAGTCCGGTGCTGCCTGCTGAGCAGCACTGACCAACACTGCCTGGGCCCAGGCTTTTATCTCTGAGGCAGGCCCCATTATGATGTCAGAAAGCTGGCTCTGGAATCCTGAGGGCTCCACTATGACACGTGCAAAGTTCCGTCTGAACTTTATATAAGACGGTGCGGCTCAGTCAGTCACTCAGTGTTGCCTGAGAGGGCAACACTGCAACAGCCGGCCGCCAGGCTGTCTTTTTTTTGCACAGCTACTTGCCTCCAGGAGGCCACAAGAGGGAGACAAGGGACTGCAAAATGGAAAATAGGCATCCACCAACTTTACAGACAACTTCTCTTTGCTCCTACAACCTCCATCCTTGCACAGTTTGTTATTCTTCCAGGTAACATAGTAACAAATCCAAATTGCTGCTCTCTTTGTAGGCAAGCAAGGGTTTGTTGCAACTGCAATTCTTACTTCTTCTTGAAATGTAGGGACGACAGTACATTCCATCACATCCATCTAGTGTACACAGGTAGGTCCATTGTGGCGGGTAGGCGGCTGGCTGCTTTAATGGCTGTTTGCTGTTCCCCTACTCCACTCCACTCCACTCCACTATTTGACTGTGGTGCTGCATCAATCAGTGGCTGGCTCAGGTGCAGCTCTTTAACTTACCTAGGAGGGAGGGCGGAGAGAAGACAAGGAAGGTGAATGAGCTGTTCCAATGTGAAATGCCGGAAACACAGAAACACAGAAGACACACACACACACAACAAGAGGTGGCAATGTATTAATTAATTGCATTTAATAAATGAGCTCATTATCACACATGACTGTACAAATGCATTGTCCAACAGGTGTTGAAATAATGGGATTAAAAGGGGAGATCCCATCAGAAAGACAAAAACAATAGCAAACACAAATAGCACTTTTGGAATCTGATTTTAGTCAACACATAAGGGAAGGGTGCACCGGTCCTGGAAATACTGCAATACCAGGTCAATGCGTGGAGTGGACAGAGCAAGCTCTATTTCCATCTCCCTGTTCGAAAAATCCATTTAATATATGGTCCCCAGATAGGGGACGTATCAGATATTAAACTGATAAGAACAGATACTACACTTGATCTTAGCCAAAAGGCCGAGAAGCGATAACCCGAATGGGCCGGCCGTTGACCGAGCCTGCCTAATACTGCTGTTCACCCCTTGCAGCGATTGATTCAGCCTACTCCTAGGCAATTCCATGGGGCCCTGCAGGCTCACACACATTTACAGCTACTAAGCGGGAGGGAGGTGAATAAAGGCCGGAGAGGAAGCCAGACAGGATTTGCTTCTTTTGCTTGCACCACAATGCAGTGCTGAAAGAGGAGGAGGAATCTACATAAAAACGCCTTCCTGGCAACGCCCAAATGCCCTCCTGCCATGCAGATAAACACTGGCAGCGGCAGCAAGTGCATGCCCACAGCCACCCCTTGTTCCTTCACACCTTGTATCAGCTTTAATCCAATCCAGTCCGGTGCTGCCTGCTGAGCAGCACTGACCAACACTGCCTGGGCCCAGGCTTTTATCTCTGAGGCAGGCCCCATTATGATGTCAGAAAGCTGGCTCTGGAATCCTGAGGGCTCCACTATGACACGTGCAAAGTTCCGTCTGAACTTTATATAAGACGGTGCGGCTCAGTCAGTCACTCAGTGTTGCCTGAGAGGGCAACACTGCAACAGCCGGCCGCCAGGCTGTCTTTTTTTTGCACAGCTACTTGCCTCCAGGAGGCCACAAGAGGGAGACAAGGGACTGCAAAATGGAAAATAGGCATCCACCAACTTTACAGACAACTTCTCTTTGCTCCTACAACCTCCATCCTTGCACAGTTTGTTATTCTTCCAGGTAACATAGTAACAAATCCAAATTGCTGCTCTCTTTGTAGGCAAGCAAGGGTTTGTTGCAACTGCAATTCTTACTTCTTCTTGAAATGTAGGGACGACAGTACATTCCATCACATCCATCTAGTGTACACAGGTAGGTCCATTGTGGCGGGTAGGCGGCTGGCTGCTTTAATGGCTGTTTGCTGTTCCCCTACTCCACTCCACTCCACTCCACTATTTGACTGTGGTGCTGCATCAATCAGTGGCTGGCTCAGGTGCAGCTCTTTAACTTACCTAGGAGGGAGGGCGGAGAGAAGACAAGGAAGGTGAATGAGCTGTTCCAATGTGAAATGCCGGAAACACAGAAACACAGAAGACACACACACACACAACAAGAGGTGGCAATGTATTAATTAATTGCATTTAATAAATGAGCTCATTATCACACATGACTGTACAAATGCATTGTCCAACAGGTGTTGAAATAATGGGATTAAAAGGGGAGATCCCATCAGAAAGACAAAAACAATAGCAAACACAAATAGCACTTTTGGAATCTGATTTTAGTCAACACATAAGGGAAGGGTGCACCGGTCCTGGAAATACTGCAATACCAGGTCAATGCGTGGAGTGGACAGAGCAAGCTCTATTTCCATCTCCCTGTTCGAAAAATCCATTTAATATATGGTCCCCAGATAGGGGACGTATCAGATATTAAACTGATAAGAACAGATACTACACTTGATCTTAGCCAAAAGGCCGAGAAGCGATAACCCGAATGGGCCGGCCGTTGACCGAGCCTGCCTAATACTGCTGTTCACCCCTTGCAGCGATTGATTCAGCCTACTCCTAGGCAATTCCATGGGGCCCTGCAGGCTCACACACATTTACAGCTACTAAGCGGGAGGGAGGTGAATAAAGGCCGGAGAGGAAGCCAGACAGGATTTGCTTCTTTTGCTTGCACCACAATGCAGTGCTGAAAGAGGAGGAGGAATCTACATAAAAACGCCTTCCTGGCAACGCCCAAATGCCCTCCTGCCATGCAGATAAACACTGGCAGCGGCAGCAAGTGCATGCCCACAGCCACCCCTTGTTCCTTCACACCTTGTATCAGCTTTAATCCAATCCAGTCCGGTGCTGCCTGCTGAGCAGCACTGACCAACACTGCCTGGGCCCAGGCTTTTATCTCTGAGGCAGGCCCCATTATGATGTCAGAAAGCTGGCTCTGGAATCCTGAGGGCTCCACTATGACACGTGCAAAGTTCCGTCTGAACTTTATATAAGACGGTGCGGCTCAGTCAGTCACTCAGTGTTGCCTGAGAGGGCAACACTGCAACAGCCGGCCGCCAGGCTGTCTTTTTTTTGCACAGCTACTTGCCTCCAGGAGGCCACAAGAGGGAGACAAGGGACTGCAAAATGGAAAATAGGCATCCACCAACTTTACAGACAACTTCTCTTTGCTCCTACAACCTCCATCCTTGCACAGTTTGTTATTCTTCCAGGTAACATAGTAACAAATCCAAATTGCTGCTCTCTTTGTAGGCAAGCAAGGGTTTGTTGCAACTGCAATTCTTACTTCTTCTTGAAATGTAGGGACGACAGTACATTCCATCACATCCATCTAGTGTACACAGGTAGGTCCATTGTGGCGGGTAGGCGGCTGGCTGCTTTAATGGCTGTTTGCTGTTCCCCTACTCCACTCCACTCCACTCCACTATTTGACTGTGGTGCTGCATCAATCAGTGGCTGGCTCAGGTGCAGCTCTTTAACTTACCTAGGAGGGAGGGCGGAGAGAAGACAAGGAAGGTGAATGAGCTGTTCCAATGTGAAATGCCGGAAACACAGAAACACAGAAGACACACACACACACAACAAGAGGTGGCAATGTATTAATTAATTGCATTTAATAAATGAGCTCATTATCACACATGACTGTACAAATGCATTGTCCAACAGGTGTTGAAATAATGGGATTAAAAGGGGAGATCCCATCAGAAAGACAAAAACAATAGCAAACACAAATAGCACTTTTGGAATCTGCTTTTAGTCAACACATAAGGAAAGGGTGCACCGGTCCTGGAAATACTGCAATACCAGGTCAATGCGTGGAGTGGACAGAGCAAGCTCTATTTCCATCTCCCTGTTCTAAAAATCCATTTAATATATGGTCCCCAGATAGGGGACGTATCAGATATTAAACTGATAAGAACAGATACTACACTTGATCTTAGCCAAAAGGCCGAGAAGCGATAACCCGAATGGGCCGGCCGTTGACCGAGCCTGCCTAATACTGCTGTTCACCCCTTGCAGCGATTGATTCAGCCTACTCCTAGGCAATTCCATGGGGCCCTGCAGGCTCACACACATTTACAGCTACTAAGCGGGAGGGAGGTGAATAAAGGCCGGAGAGGAAGCTACACAGGATTTGCTTCTTTTGCTTGCACCACAATGCAGTGCTGAAAGAGGAGGAATCTACATAAAAACGCCTTCTTGGCAACGCCCAAATGCCCTCCTGCCGTGCAAATACTGGCGGCGGCAGCAGTAGCAGTAAGTGCATGCCCACTGCCACCCCTTCTCCTTTCACACCTTGTATCAGCTTTAATCCAGTCAGGTGCTGCCTGCTGAGCAGCACTGACCAACACTGCCTGGGCCCAGGCTTTTATCTCTGAGGCCCCATTATGATGTCAGAAAGCTGGCTCTGGAATCCTGAGGGCTCCACTATGACACGTGCAAAGTTCCGTCTGAACTTTATATAAGACGGTGAGGCTCAGTCAGTCACTCAGTGTTGCCTGAGAGGGCAACACTGCAACAGCCGGCCGCCAGGCTGTCTTTTTTTTGCACAGCTAGTTGCCTCCAGGAGGCCACAAGAGGGAGACAAGGGACTGCAAAATGGAAAATAGGCATCCACCAACTTTACAGACAACTTGTTCTCCTTGCTCCTACAACCTCCATCCTTGCACAGTTTGTTATTCTTCCAGGTAACAAAGTAACAAATCCAAATTGCTGCTCTCTTTGTAGGCAAGCAAGGCTTTGTTGCAACTGCAATTCTTACTTCTTCTTGAAATGTAGGGACGACAGTACATTCCATCACATCCATCTAGTGTACACAGGTAGGTCCATTGTGGCGGGTAGGCGGCTGGCTGCTTTAATGGCTGTTTGCTGTTCCCCTACTCCACTATTTGACTGTGGTGCTGCATCAATCAGTGGCTGGCTCAGGTGCAGCTCTTTAACTTACCTAGGAGGGAGGGCGGAGAGAAGACAAGGAAGGTGAATGAGCTGTTCCAATGTGAAATGCCGGAAACACAGAAACACAGAAGACACACACACACACACACAACAAGAGGTGGCAATGTATTAATTAATTGCATTTAATAAATGAGCTCATTATCACACATGACTGTACAAATGCATTGTCCAACAGGTGTTGAAATAATGGGATTAAAAGGGGAGATC
Source organism: Rhinoderma darwinii (assembly GCF_050947455.1). NCBI lineage: Eukaryota > Metazoa > Chordata > Amphibia > Anura > Rhinodermatidae > Rhinoderma > Rhinoderma darwinii. Next base: position 44,833 of record NW_027463927.1, read on the forward strand.
CCTTCAGAAAGACAGAAACAATGGCAAAGAGAAAAAACACTTTTGGAATCTGCTTTTAGTCAACACATAAGGAAAGGGTGCACCGGTCCTGGAAATACTGCAATACCAGGTCAATGCGTGGAGTGGACAGAGCAAGCTCTATTTCCATCTCCCTGTTCTAAAAATCCATTTAATATATGGTCCCCAGATAGGGGACGTATCAGATATTAAACTGATAAGAACAGATTTTTTTTAAGTTGGCTACCCCTTTTCAGGGGTGTCAATGATTTATTTCATGATAAAAAATACAGTTTACAATAAAACCAACTTTTGTACAAATGAATAACAATAAAATCAATATTTCATTGCATTACATTACATAAAAGGGACATGGTGGCAAATCTTTATATGTTGGAGTTCCATTCTTTCACAAACCATTTATTAAGAAGGGTGGCATTTCTTTTTTTGTCTAATAAATAATAAATGTACATTTCGCTAAAACAAAGACCTAAAACATCATCAGTAGATAAAACATCGTGCTTAAAAATCAGGATGTTCCTGGCCTTCCATAGAGCTTCTTTGGCGCAATTCATCGTCTTCCACGCTATTATCTTTTGGCTCGCGGTTGGGCATCCAAATAGTCCATATAAAATATCTTCATAGTTCAAGTCTTTCAGGTCTGCCATCTTTACCAAAAGAGGGAATATTTTTTTCCAAAATTCCTTCGCAAAATCACACGTCCAAAAAATGTGTCGAATCGTTTCCTCGGCCTGGCAGCCTTCCCTCGGGCAGACGGCAGACCTCGCGAGCCTCCTTCTGTATTGGAATGCCCGGCATGGAAGACATTGATGAATGCAGCTCCAGGCCAGGTCCATCTGTGTATTAAAAAGATAAAACACATTAATAATTTTGAAGATAAAAGCACTTCGTTCCTCATTAAAATTCTCAATCCTGCTGACCGTCTCACTTTCTCTTAGGTCTTTAATTAATTTTTTACTATTTTTCAGCTCATTTACATTTTTTCCCTTCAGGTTGAATAAGGTCACTATCTTTTCTAAAATCACATAGTTTATTGAGAGTTTAAAAGCGTAAGGTGAGGATAAAACAATGTTGAACCACCCAAACCTTCGCATTAAAAACCCTGTATTAAAACGTAAAAAATAGGACCAATAATGTTCTTTAAAAAGGGAATTAAAACAGAAACTGAAGAACTTGATTAAAAGAAACCTGTTAAAATTCGGAAAATCTTTGCCACCCTTCGGTTTGGATTTCATCACAATCTCTCTTTTAAGTTTCTCCATTCTGGAACTCCAAAAGAAGGTAAAACATGCTTTAGTAATTTTTTGCAATAAAACCGTGGGGGGAGGGAAAACCATACTGAGATATAAAAGCAGGGGTAAAATGACCATTTTAATAATTAAAACTTTTCCCTCCATGGTAAGTTTTCTCATGTTCCACATACATATTTTTTGATTTACCTTCTGCGCCACCATGTCCCAACTGATAAAACCATTATCGCACTCACTGAAGGAGACACCTAAAATCGTAATATTATCTGACACAGGGACGGGTATGTCTCTAAAAGCCATGCTTCCTATATTTAAAATATTACTTTTGTCGAAGTTCACCTTAAAACCGGAAGCACAGCAATAAAACTCAATTTGTCTGAGGGTTCTCTGAAGCGACAGGGTGTCCCTGCAAAAAACCGCTACATCGTCCATGTACCCCACTGCTTTAGCCTCTACGCCGCCACCCCCGGGCAGGGGGACTCCACGTATTAACTTATCGCGGCGAATTGTACACAGTAGAGGCTCTAATGCGCAAATAAAAAGCAGTGGGGACAAGGGACACCCCTGCTTCACCCCTGAGTCTAAAATCACGTCCTGTGTCTTAAAACCATTCACTAAAATTTTGCTTGTGCAATCTTTATAAAAGGCTTTAAGTGATAATAAAAATCCTTCAGGTATACCCATACGCTCTAAAACCTTAAAAAGATAAAAATGAGAGACACGGTCGAACGCCTTCTCGAAGTCTATAGATAAAATGGCTAATTTACCTCTTCTAGACCTCGTGTCCTCAATCACATCTTTTACCAGGTTAAGATTATCCCAGATGCTGCGGCCTGGCACCCCACACACCTGGTTAGAGTGTACAATGTGGGGTATTATGGCTTTTAATCTATTTGCGCACACTTTTGCCATTATTTTATAGTCGCTATTCAGAAGGGTTATTGGTCTCCAGTTCTTCAAAACTGCGATGTCACCTTTCTTATGTAGCAGGGAGACCTCACCCTTCCGCCAGGACTTAGGCAGCATCTTGGAATTAAAAACTTCATGAAAAAGGCTAAAAAGATCCTCTTTTAAAATGTCATAAAATTTGACATAAAACTCACTGGGTATACCGTCCGGTCCGGGAACTTTTCCGGCTTTAAAACTCTTTACCGTTTCTAAAACCTCCTGCTCCGTCAGCTCCTGTAATAAAAAATTCTGGGAGACAGGGTCTAAAACAGTAGTAATCTCCTTCAGTGAGTCACGCATAAAATTATGATCCACAGTTTTAACACTAAAAAGGTCAGCATAAAACTCATGAACTTTACTTAAAATACCCTGTACATCTGACACACCTTCAATATTTTTAATAATAGCCTTTTTATTGTTAATTTTTTTAAAAAAGTACCTGGAGCAGGTCTCATTCTCCTCCACATGCTGAATTTTGGAACGAAAAATGATTTCTTTGCCTTTCTGCTCCAGGCACTGAGCTATTTCTTTTTTTAAATTAGTGATGTCAGTTTTAACGTCAATTTCATTATCTCTCATCTTGTACAGGGTCTGCAGACGGGTGCTGAGAATTTTAAAAAAAGCATGTTTTTCTCTGGCTTTCGCCACGCTCTTTTTAATAAAAAATTCCTTTATTCTTTTTTTCATTTTCTCCCACCATGCACTGATGGGAGTGCGCATGTCTCTCCCCCGCCTGCATTTTTGGTAAAATTCAATAAAATCAGTAAAAACCTGTGGATCATCTAAAAGGGAAACATTTAACTTCCAGGACTTCTTACACACCGGTTTATTAAAATCACGCTTTACATAAAATGATAAAAGCTTGTGATCTGAGAAAACATTAGTTAAAACTTCACAATTAAAAGGCAGTACATTCTCATTACAAAAAATAAAATCTATCCTGGAGCTACAGGTGGCGTTGCTCCAGGTAACGCCGGCTTCCTCTGGGCTGCTCCTATTACATTCTTTGTACAAATCTGTTAATTTAAAATCATTTACAATATCTTTGAGCAGTCCAGAGGTCTTATCGTAATTCCTACTTGTAGTACTGGTAAGCCGGCGTTCCCCCCTCAGGATACAGTTAAAATCACCTGCGAGGATAAAAGGCTCAGTTGTATTAATAAAAAGAGGTAACATTTCTAGCATCTCTGCTCTCTCATTTTTGTCAGGTGAGCCGTAAAAATTTAAAAACTGCCATTTTACGCCGTCAATAAAAGCTTTAACCAATAAAATACGTCCTGGAAGAATCTCTTGAATAAAATCAATAAAAACGTTTCCCTTAAAAAGAATGGCGACCCCTGCTGATCTGGACTCGTTAGATCCAGACCAGACTGATGGACCATACTTCCAATCCTCTTTGTATTTATGGTACTTCATTGCATGGGGAATGCCGCACTCCTGCAGGAAAAAAACAGAGGCTGCCAGGCCAGATAAAAAACTGAAGAGAGCAACCCTTCTGACTTTGGACTTGGCGCCCCTCACGTTGAGGGAGATCCCCTTTATTTCAGACATCGTGGAGTTTTAATTGTGTTAGTCTTGATTTTAAAAAATAAATAATCGTGTTACTTAAAATCAGACTTGGCCTCCACCAGCAATACCAGAAATCTCGCTTGAACTCATCTCCCCGCCCTCGTCTGACTCTAGCGAGAAAGGGGATGATTCAGGAGAGGAACTACCTTCCGTGAGCGTCGAGCCAACAGCCCTCATCTCGTATACAGGGAGTCCAGATTCACACAGCCTTACCTGGGTCTCTAACGGCTGACCATATAGGTCTGTATCGGGTGGGTCCCCCAAGGGCCCCGCCGCTCCCCCCTGAGGCCGTGCAGGCCGTGCAGGCCGTTCTAGAGGGGGAGGTTGCGCACATGGCGGGGTGTCGGTTGGCTCGGGGGGAACAGTGCCCACCCTCCTCACCAGTAACGACGAGGGGGCGGTCCTAGGAGGAGCCTCACTTTGCTTTACGGACGTATCCATTTGCTCCTCCCCTGTCACCCCCCTACCGGCACGCTCCTGTTTACCCTTTTTACGGGGACCCACTTTCAGCCAACCTTCCTCTTCAGACTCCGTATCTAGAGACCCAGGATTGGGAGCAGGCCCGGCATCCACTGAGCAACCAGCACTCTGGGATGCCTCAGTTATCTCACTGGCCTGCCCCTTCTCAGCCTTACGTTTGGCTTGGCGTTTTTCCTTCGCACTGGACTCCCTTCTCTCCTCTGAGGCTGTTGGCTGTGAGGTACCTGCTTTGGCTCCAACAGACCGTACCCTTGAAGCCCAGGTACCCCGCTGCTCCTTTGCAGCACTGGCTTGTTCCTCTCCCTGAGGGCGGGGCTGGTCCGCTGGTGGAGCACGTGGGGGCGCCCCGGGTTGCTCTTCTTCTCCGCTTCGGTACCTATGAGGACAAGAAAAATACAAGTGACCAGTTTTTTGACAAAAGTTGCATTTTTTTTCTTCTGTGCACTCCCTTATATTGTGCTCTTTGCTTCCACAGTTTCTGCAGGTGACATCGCAGTTAAAACTGGTATGTCCATAGGTACCACAAGCCCTGCAGAAGTTTGGCATCCCTGAGAAGTAGAGGTCGCCATTCACATTTCCAATTTTAAAACGAGCCGGTGGTAATCTCGTTTCTTGGGTGGAGGGGTCCTTAATCAGCGTAACTAAAAACTTCCATTTGGCGGTCCACACTCCACACTCGTTCATCACTTTCCCCAGGAGTTTGACATTTTTGAAGTAGGCAGCTAGAAATGCTGCCACTTCCATATCTCTCACATATGGGGAATACATTTTAATCACCACGAGTTTGGTTATTTCAAATTCATGCTCTACTACCTTGACTCCCGCTGCTACGAGTTCACCTTGTTTCCTCTCAGCTCGGTCCATAGCATCACGGAGTATTCCTTCTCCCATGAAGGTGACATCGTAGATTCCTCGCTTCGGGTAGTCCTGGATAGCCAAGAGCTCGTTCTTGTGGACCGCCAGCAGATCTTCCAAAATGGCGTGGACTAAAAATTTAATACCACGGGGACCGCCTCCACCCTCTGCCACGATAAATCGTGCAGAATTCTTAAGCCGGGCGTACACCGGCACCGCATCGGGTTCGCCTGCCATTAGCGTGGCCAGGTCGAACCGCACAGCTTTCGCTGCGCCCCTTGTCTTACGGAGACCAAGGGGCTGGGGGGGATCGCAACTCGTTGCTCAGGACTAAGCCTCTCTCCCAAATAGCAGCACGGGGGTGAAGTCCAGGCGAACCTGGACGATCCCCCGAGGCCGAGAGAGAGGGTACCTGAGCACCTTCTGACCAAAAACCTCCTGTATAAATACACTTGGTCTTAGCCAAAAGGCCGAGAAGCGATAACCCGAATGGGCCGGCCGTTGACCGAGCCTGCCTAATACTGCTGTTCACCCCTTGCAGCGATTGATTCAGCCTACTCCTAGGCAATTCCATGGGGCCCTGCAGGCTCACACACATTTACAGCTACTAAGCGGGAGGGAGGTGAATAAAGGCCGGAGAGGAAGCTACACAGGATTTGCTTCTTTTGCTTGCACCACAATGCAGTGCTGAAAGAGGAGGAATCTACATAAAAACGCCTTCTTGGCAACGCCCAAATGCCCTCCTGCCGTGCAAATACTGGCGGCGGCAGCAGTAGCAGTAAGTGCATGCCCACTGCCACCCCTTCTCCTTTCACACCTTGTATCAGCTTTAATCCAGTCAGGTGCTGCCTGCTGAGCAGCACTGACCAACACTGCCTGGGCCCAGGCTTTTATCTCTGAGGCCCCATTATGATGTCAGAAAGCTGGCTCTGGAATCCTGAGGGCTCCACTATGACACGTGCAAAGTTCCGTCTGAACTTTATATAAGACGGTGAGGCTCAGTCAGTCACTCAGTGTTGCCTGAGAGGGCAACACTGCAACAGCCGGCCGCCAGGCTGTCTTTTTTTTGCACAGCTAGTTGCCTCCAGGAGGCCACAAGAGGGAGACAAGGGACTGCAAAATGGAAAATAGGCATCCACCAACTTTACAGACAACTTGTTCTCCTTGCTCCTACAACCTCCATCCTTGCACAGTTTGTTATTCTTCCAGGTAACAAAGTAACAAATCCAAATTGCTGCTCTCTTTGTAGGCAAGCAAGGCTTTGTTGCAACTGCAATTCTTACTTCTTCTTGAAATGTAGGGACGACAGTACATTCCATCACATCCATCTAGTGTACACAGGTAGGTCCATTGTGGCGGGTAGGCGGCTGGCTGCTTTAATGGCTGTTTGCTGTTCCCCTACTCCACTATTTGACTGTGGTGCTGCATCAATCAGTGGCTGGCTCAGGTGCAGCTCTTTAACTTACCTAGGAGGGAGGGCGGAGAGAAGACAAGGAAGGTGAATGAGCTGTTCCAATGTGAAATGCCGGAAACACAGAAACACAGAAGACACACACACACACACACAACAAGAGGTGGCAATGTATTAATTAATTGCATTTAATAAATGAGCTCATTATCACACATGACTGTACAAATGCATTGTCCAACAGGTGTTGAAATAATGGGATTAAAAGGGGAGATCCCTTCAGAAAGACAGAAACAATGGCAAAGAGAAAAAACACTTTTGGAATCTGCTTTTAGTCAACACATAAGGAAAGGGTGCACCGGTCCTGGAAATACTGCAATACCAGGTCAATGCGTGGAGTGGACAGAGCAAGCTCTATTTCCATCTCCCTGTTCTAAAAATCCATTTAATATATGGTCCCCAGATAGGGGACGTATCAGATATTAAACTGATAAGAACAGATACTACACTTGATCTTAGCCAAAAGGCCGAGAAGCGATAACCCGAATGGGCCGGCCGTTGACCGAGCCTGCCTAATACTGCTGTTCACCCCTTGCAGCGATTGATTCAGCCTACTCCTAGGCAATTCCATGGGGCCCTGCAGGCTCACACACATTTACAGCTACTAAGCGGGAGGGAGGTGAATAAAGGCCGGAGAGGAAGCTACACAGGATTTGCTTCTTTTGCTTGCACCACAATGCAGTGCTGAAAGAGGAGGAATCTACATAAAAACGCCTTCTTGGCAACGCCCAAATGCCCTCCTGCCGTGCAAATACTGGCGGCGGCAGCAGTAGCAGTAAGTGCATGCCCACTGCCACCCCTTCTCCTTTCACACCTTGTATCAGCTTTAATCCAGTCAGGTGCTGCCTGCTGAGCAGCACTGACCAACACTGCCTGGGCCCAGGCTTTTATCTCTGAGGCCCCATTATGATGTCAGAAAGCTGGCTCTGGAATCCTGAGGGCTCCACTATGACACGTGCAAAGTTCCGTCTGAACTTTATATAAGACGGTGAGGCTCAGTCAGTCACTCAGTGTTGCCTGAGAGGGCAACACTGCAACAGCCGGCCGCCAGGCTGTCTTTTTTTTGCACAGCTAGTTGCCTCCAGGAGGCCACAAGAGGGAGACAAGGGACTGCAAAATGGAAAATAGGCATCCACCAACTTTACAGACAACTTGTTCTCCTTGCTCCTACAACCTCCATCCTTGCACAGTTTGTTATTCTTCCAGGTAACAAAGTAACAAATCCAAATTGCTGCTCTCTTTGTAGGCAAGCAAGGCTTTGTTGCAACTGCAATTCTTACTTCTTCTTGAAATGTAGGGACGACAGTACATTCCATCACATCCATCTAGTGTACACAGGTAGGTCCATTGTGGCGGGTAGGCGGCTGGCTGCTTTAATGGCTGTTTGCTGTTCCCCTACTCCACTATTTGACTGTGGTGCTGCATCAATCAGTGGCTGGCTCAGGTGCAGCTCTTTAACTTACCTAGGAGGGAGGGCGGAGAGAAGACAAGGAAGGTGAATGAGCTGTTCCAATGTGAAATGCCGGAAACACAGAAACACAGAAGACACACACACACACACACAACAAGAGGTGGCAATGTATTAATTAATTGCATTTAATAAATGAGCTCATTATCACACATGACTGTACAAATGCATTGTCCAACAGGTGTTGAAATAATGGGATTAAAAGGGGAGATCCCTTCAGAAAGACAGAAACAATGGCAAAGAGAAAAAACACTTTTGGAATCTGCTTTTAGTCAACACATAAGGAAAGGGTGCACCGGTCCTGGAAATACTGCAATACCAGGTCAATGCGTGGAGTGGACAGAGCAAGCTCTATTTCCATCTCCCTGTTCTAAAAATCCATTTAATATATGGTCCCCAGATAGGGGACGTATCAGATATTAAACTGATAAGAACAGATACTACACTTGATCTTAGCCAAAAGGCCGAGAAGCGATAACCCGAATGGGCCGGCCGTTGACCGAGCCTGCCTAATACTGCTGTTCACCCCTTGCAGCGATTGATTCAGCCTACTCCTAGGCAATTCCATGGGGCCCTGCAGGCTCACACACATTTACAGCTACTAAGCGGGAGGGAGGTGAATAAAGGCCGGAGAGGAAGCTACACAGGATTTGCTTCTTTTGCTTGCACCACAATGCAGTGCTGAAAGAGGAGGAATCTACATAAAAACGCCTTCTTGGCAACGCCCAAATGCCCTCCTGCCGTGCAAATACTGGCGGCGGCAGCAGTAGCAGTAAGTGCATGCCCACTGCCACCCCTTCTCCTTTCACACCTTGTATCAGCTTTAATCCAGTCAGGTGCTGCCTGCTGAGCAGCACTGACCAACACTGCCTGGGCCCAGGCTTTTATCTCTGAGGCCCCATTATGATGTCAGAAAGCTGGCTCTGGAATCCTGAGGGCTCCACTATGACACGTGCAAAGTTCCGTCTGAACTTTATATAAGACGGTGAGGCTCAGTCAGTCACTCAGTGTTGCCTGAGAGGGCAACACTGCAACAGCCGGCCGCCAGGCTGTCTTTTTTTTGCACAGCTAGTTGCCTCCAGGAGGCCACAAGAGGGAGACAAGGGACTGCAAAATGGAAAATAGGCATCCACCAACTTTACAGACAACTTGTTCTCCTTGCTCCTACAACCTCCATCCTTGCACAGTTTGTTATTCTTCCAGGTAACAAAGTAACAAATCCAAATTGCTGCTCTCTTTGTAGGCAAGCAAGGCTTTGTTGCAACTGCAATTCTTACTTCTTCTTGAAATGTAGGGACGACAGTACATTCCATCACATCCATCTAGTGTACACAGGTAGGTCCATTGTGGCGGGTAGGCGGCTGGCTGCTTTAATGGCTGTTTGCTGTTCCCCTACTCCACTATTTGACTGTGGTGCTGCATCAATCAGTGGCTGGCTCAGGTGCAGCTCTTTAACTTACCTAGGAGGGAGGGCGGAGAGAAGACAAGGAAGGTGAATGAGCTGTTCCAATGTGAAATGCCGGAAACACAGAAACACAGAAGACACACACACACACACACAACAAGAGGTGGCAATGTATTAATTAATTGCATTTAATAAATGAGCTCATTATCACACATGACTGTACAAATGCATTGTCCAACAGGTGTTGAAATAATGGGATTAAAAGGGGAGATCCCTTCAGAAAGACAGAAACAATGGCAAAGAGAAAAAACACTTTTGGAATCTGCTTTTAGTCAACACATAAGGAAAGGGTGCACCGGTCCTGGAAATACTGCAATACCAGGTCAATGCGTGGAGTGGACAGAGCAAGCTCTATTTCCATCTCCCTGTTCTAAAAATCCATTTAATATATGGTCCCCAGATAGGGGACGTATCAGATATTAAACTGATAAGAACAGATACTACACTTGATCTTAGCCAAAAGGCCGAGAAGCGATAACCCGAATGGGCCGGCCGTTGACCGAGCCTGCCTAATACTGCTGTTCACCCCTTGCAGCGATTGATTCAGCCTACTCCTAGGCAATTCCATGGGGCCCTGCAGGCTCACACACATTTACAGCTACTAAGCGGGAGGGAGGTGAATAAAGGCCGGAGAGGAAGCTACACAGGATTTGCTTCTTTTGCTTGCACCACAATGCAGTGCTGAAAGAGGAGGAATCTACATAAAAACGCCTTCTTGGCAACGCCCAAATGCCCTCCTGCCGTGCAAATACTGGCGGCGGCAGCAGTAGCAGTAAGTGCATGCCCACTGCCACCCCTTCTCCTTTCACACCTTGTATCAGCTTTAATCCAGTCAGGTGCTGCCTGCTGAGCAGCACTGACCAACACTGCCTGGGCCCAGGCTTTTATCTCTGAGGCCCCATTATGATGTCAGAAAGCTGGCTCTGGAATCCTGAGGGCTCCACTATGACACGTGCAAAGTTCCGTCTGAACTTTATATAAGACGGTGAGGCTCAGTCAGTCACTCAGTGTTGCCTGAGAGGGCAACACTGCAACAGCCGGCCGCCAGGCTGTCTTTTTTTTGCACAGCTAGTTGCCTCCAGGAGGCCACAAGAGGGAGACAAGGGACTGCAAAATGGAAAATAGGCATCCACCAACTTTACAGACAACTTGTTCTCCTTGCTCCTACAACCTCCATCCTTGCACAGTTTGTTATTCTTCCAGGTAACAAAGTAACAAATCCAAATTGCTGCTCTCTTTGTAGGCAAGCAAGGCTTTGTTGCAACTGCAATTCTTACTTCTTCTTGAAATGTAGGGACGACAGTACATTCCATCACATCCATCTAGTGTACACAGGTAGGTCCATTGTGGCGGGTAGGCGGCTGGCTGCTTTAATGGCTGTTTGCTGTTCCCCTACTCCACTATTTGACTGTGGTGCTGCATCAATCAGTGGCTGGCTCAGGTGCAGCTCTTTAACTTACCTAGGAGGGAGGGCGGAGAGAAGACAAGGAAGGTGAATGAGCTGTTCCAATGTGAAATGCCGGAAACACAGAAACACAGAAGACACACACACACACACACAACAAGAGGTGGCAATGTATTAATTAATTGCATTTAATAAATGAGCTCATTATCACACATGACTGTACAAATGCATTGTCCAACAGGTGTTGAAATAATGGGATTAAAAGGGGAGATCCCTTCAGAAAGACAGAAACAATGGCAAAGAGAAAAAACACTTTTGGAATCTGCTTTTAGTCAACACATAAGGAAAGGGTGCACCGGTCCTGGAAATACTGCAATACCAGGTCAATGCGTGGAGTGGACAGAGCAAGCTCTATTTCCATCTCCCTGTTCTAAAAATCCATTTAATATATGGTCCCCAGATAGGGGACGTATCAGATATTAAACTGATAAGAACAGATACTACACTTGATCTTAGCCAAAAGGCCGAGAAGCGATAACCCGAATGGGCCGGCCGTTGACCGAGCCTGCCTAATACTGCTGTTCACCCCTTGCAGCGATTGATTCAGCCTACTCCTAGGCAATTCCATGGGGCCCTGCAGGCTCACACACATTTACAGCTACTAAGCGGGAGGGAGGTGAATAAAGGCCGGAGAGGAAGCTACACAGGATTTGCTTCTTTTGCTTGCACCACAATGCAGTGCTGAAAGAGGAGGAATCTACATAAAAACGCCTTCTTGGCAACGCCCAAATGCCCTCCTGCCGTGCAAATACTGGCGGCGGCAGCAGTAGCAGTAAGTGCATGCCCACTGCCACCCCTTCTCCTTTCACACCTTGTATCAGCTTTAATCCAGTCAGGTGCTGCCTGCTGAGCAGCACTGACCAACACTGCCTGGGCCCAGGCTTTTATCTCTGAGGCCCCATTATGATGTCAGAAAGCTGGCTCTGGAATCCTGAGGGCTCCACTATGACACGTGCAAAGTTCCGTCTGAACTTTATATAAGACGGTGAGGCTCAGTCAGTCACTCAGTGTTGCCTGAGAGGGCAACACTGCAACAGCCGGCCGCCAGGCTGTCTTTTTTTTGCACAGCTAGTTGCCTCCAGGAGGCCACAAGAGGGAGACAAGGGACTGCAAAATGGAAAATAGGCATCCACCAACTTTACAGACAACTTGTTCTCCTTGCTCCTACAACCTCCATCCTTGCACAGTTTGTTATTCTTCCAGGTAACAAAGTAACAAATCCAAATTGCTGCTCTCTTTGTAGGCAAGCAAGGCTTTGTTGCAACTGCAATTCTTACTTCTTCTTGAAATGTAGGGACGACAGTACATTCCATCACATCCATCTAGTGTACACAGGTAGGTCCATTGTGGCGGGTAGGCGGCTGGCTGCTTTAATGGCTGTTTGCTGTTCCCCTACTCCACTATTTGACTGTGGTGCTGCATCAATCAGTGGCTGGCTCAGGTGCAGCTCTTTAACTTACCTAGGAGGGAGGGCGGAGAGAAGACAAGGAAGGTGAATGAGCTGTTCCAATGTGAAATGCCGGAAACACAGAAACACAGAAGACACACACACACACACACAACAAGAGGTGGCAATGTATTAATTAATTGCATTTAATAAATGAGCTCATTATCACACATGACTGTACAAATGCATTGTCCAACAGGTGTTGAAATAATGGGATTAAAAGGGGAGATCCCTTCAGAAAGACAGAAACAATGGCAAAGAGAAAAAACACTTTTGGAATCTGCTTTTAGTCAACACATAAGGAAAGGGTGCACCGGTCCTGGAAATACTGCAATACCAGGTCAATGCGTGGAGTGGACAGAGCAAGCTCTATTTCCATCTCCCTGTTCTAAAAATCCATTTAATATATGGTCCCCAGATAGGGGACGTATCAGATATTAAACTGATAAGAACAGATTTTTTTTTTTTTTATTGAAAGCCCGAGTCGTGCTTTCTATCACCCAAGTGCATAAAAAGTGCAGAGGTGCCACACAAAAAGTGCACAAGGATGCGGTCTATCGCAGCCCTTCTCTTAAAAGAGAGAGGCCCCGCATAACCATTCCCTGACCCTCCAAACCATAGGCCTAGAGGATCAAGGATCGATGGTCCCCCCTCGCCGAAGCTTAGGGAGACCCAAACACACTCCTAGGCTTCTACCTGGGCTGCCACCCCAGTGTCCACCTAGGAGCCTGCATCCTAGTTGCACCTCCCCTCCGAAGAAGGGAGGCCGGGTTGCAGGGGAAAAAGGAACCAGAAGGCCACACATTTTCCCCCTAGACCTCAGGAGGGTCCCAAAAGGGCACCGCATCCCAAAATCCTTGTGACAAACGTGACAAACACACAGTGAAAAACAAAATTAAATAAGTGGATGTGCGCTGTGATACAGCCTGGACATCCGCCAGGTATAAAAAATTCCTCATCTCCCAGCCAGAAGGCCGGGAGAATAAAGGTGTGTGCTCATATAGCGTGAAAGAGAGTGCGTGCAAGTGTGCCTTCACTCAGTGGGATCCCACCCCCAGTGAGTTAGGGCACCCCAGGGTCACCAGCCCTGGGGCACATAGCAACTCGGGCTTCCAAACTACCCGGCCTAATGACCTCGATCCGGCGGTCGCCTGGTCACCTACAAATGGTACCTTTAAACCAAATGCGTACACCAGAGCGATGACCGTTGTGGTTCCCTGCCCTCACCTCGGCGTTCTGTCATCCCCCTACGATGGCCCACGTACCACCGGCAGGGATGATTACTAACCTCAGCTTGAGCAGGTACTACACTTGATCTTAGCCAAAAGGCCGAGAAGCGATAACCCGAATGGGCCGGCCGTTGACCGAGCCTGCCTAATACTGCTGTTCACCCCTTGCAGCGATTGATTCAGCCTACTCCTAGGCAATTCCATGGGGCCCTGCAGGCTCACACACATTTACAGCTACTAAGCGGGAGGGAGGTGAATAAAGGCCGGAGAGGAAGCTACACAGGATTTGCTTCTTTTGCTTGCACCACAATGCAGTGCTGAAAGAGGAGGAATCTACATAAAAACGCCTTCTTGGCAACGCCCAAATGCCCTCCTGCCGTGCAAATACTGGCGGCGGCAGCAGTAGCAGTAAGTGCATGCCCACTGCCACCCCTTCTCCTTTCACACCTTGTATCAGCTTTAATCCAGTCAGGTGCTGCCTGCTGAGCAGCACTGACCAACACTGCCTGGGCCCAGGCTTTTATCTCTGAGGCCCCATTATGATGTCAGAAAGCTGGCTCTGGAATCCTGAGGGCTCCACTATGACACGTGCAAAGTTCCGTCTGAACTTTATATAAGACGGTGAGGCTCAGTCAGTCACTCAGTGTTGCCTGAGAGGGCAACACTGCAACAGCCGGCCGCCAGGCTGTCTTTTTTTTGCACAGCTAGTTGCCTCCAGGAGGCCACAAGAGGGAGACAAGGGACTGCAAAATGGAAAATAGGCATCCACCAACTTTACAGACAACTTGTTCTCCTTGCTCCTACAACCTCCATCCTTGCACAGTTTGTTATTCTTCCAGGTAACAAAGTAACAAATCCAAATTGCTGCTCTCTTTGTAGGCAAGCAAGGCTTTGTTGCAACTGCAATTCTTACTTCTTCTTGAAATGTAGGGACGACAGTACATTCCATCACATCCATCTAGTGTACACAGGTAGGTCCATTGTGGCGGGTAGGCGGCTGGCTGCTTTAATGGCTGTTTGCTGTTCCCCTACTCCACTATTTGACTGTGGTGCTGCATCAATCAGTGGCTGGCTCAGGTGCAGCTCTTTAACTTACCTAGGAGGGAGGGCGGAGAGAAGACAAGGAAGGTGAATGAGCTGTTCCAATGTGAAATGCCGGAAACACAGAAACACAGAAGACACACACACACACACACAACAAGAGGTGGCAATGTATTAATTAATTGCATTTAATAAATGAGCTCATTATCACACATGACTGTACAAATGCATTGTCCAACAGGTGTTGAAATAATGGGATTAAAAGGGGAGATCCCTTCAGAAAGACAGAAACAATGGCAAAGAGAAAAAACACTTTTGGAATCTGCTTTTAGTCAACACATAAGGAAAGGGTGCACCGGTCCTGGAAATACTGCAATACCAGGTCAATGCGTGGAGTGGACAGAGCAAGCTCTATTTCCATCTCCCTGTTCTAAAAATCCATTTAATATATGGTCCCCAGATAGGGGACGTATCAGATATTAAACTGATAAGAACAGATACTACACTTGATCTTAGCCAAAAGGCCGAGAAGCGATAACCCGAATGGGCCGGCCGTTGACCGAGCCTGCCTAATACTGCTGTTCACCCCTTGCAGCGATTGATTCAGCCTACTCCTAGGCAATTCCATGGGGCCCTGCAGGCTCACACACATTTACAGCTACTAAGCGGGAGGGAGGTGAATAAAGGCCGGAGAGGAAGCTACACAGGATTTGCTTCTTTTGCTTGCACCACAATGCAGTGCTGAAAGAGGAGGAATCTACATAAAAACGCCTTCTTGGCAACGCCCAAATGCCCTCCTGCCGTGCAAATACTGGCGGCGGCAGCAGTAGCAGTAAGTGCATGCCCACTGCCACCCCTTCTCCTTTCACACCTTGTATCAGCTTTAATCCAGTCAGGTGCTGCCTGCTGAGCAGCACTGACCAACACTGCCTGGGCCCAGGCTTTTATCTCTGAGGCCCCATTATGATGTCAGAAAGCTGGCTCTGGAATCCTGAGGGCTCCACTATGACACGTGCAAAGTTCCGTCTGAACTTTATATAAGACGGTGAGGCTCAGTCAGTCACTCAGTGTTGCCTGAGAGGGCAACACTGCAACAGCCGGCCGCCAGGCTGTCTTTTTTTTGCACAGCTAGTTGCCTCCAGGAGGCCACAAGAGGGAGACAAGGGACTGCAAAATGGAAAATAGGCATCCACCAACTTTACAGACAACTTGTTCTCCTTGCTCCTACAACCTCCATCCTTGCACAGTTTGTTATTCTTCCAGGTAACAAAGTAACAAATCCAAATTGCTGCTCTCTTTGTAGGCAAGCAAGGCTTTGTTGCAACTGCAATTCTTACTTCTTCTTGAAATGTAGGGACGACAGTACATTCCATCACATCCATCTAGTGTACACAGGTAGGTCCATTGTGGCGGGTAGGCGGCTGGCTGCTTTAATGGCTGTTTGCTGTTCCCCTACTCCACTATTTGACTGTGGTGCTGCATCAATCAGTGGCTGGCTCAGGTGCAGCTCTTTAACTTACCTAGGAGGGAGGGCGGAGAGAAGACAAGGAAGGTGAATGAGCTGTTCCAATGTGAAATGCCGGAAACACAGAAACACAGAAGACACACACACACACACACAACAAGAGGTGGCAATGTATTAATTAATTGCATTTAATAAATGAGCTCATTATCACACATGACTGTACAAATGCATTGTCCAACAGGTGTTGAAATAATGGGATTAAAAGGGGAGATCCCTTCAGAAAGACAGAAACAATGGCAAAGAGAAAAAACACTTTTGGAATCTGCTTTTAGTCAACACATAAGGAAAGGGTGCACCGGTCCTGGAAATACTGCAATACCAGGTCAATGCGTGGAGTGGACAGAGCAAGCTCTATTTCCATCTCCCTGTTCTAAAAATCCATTTAATATATGGTCCCCAGATAGGGGACGTATCAGATATTAAACTGATAAGAACAGATACTACACTTGATCTTAGCCAAAAGGCCGAGAAGCGATAACCCGAATGGGCCGGCCGTTGACCGAGCCTGCCTAATACTGCTGTTCACCCCTTGCAGCGATTGATTCAGCCTACTCCTAGGCAATTCCATGGGGCCCTGCAGGCTCACACACATTTACAGCTACTAAGCGGGAGGGAGGTGAATAAAGGCCGGAGAGGAAGCTACACAGGATTTGCTTCTTTTGCTTGCACCACAATGCAGTGCTGAAAGAGGAGGAATCTACATAAAAACGCCTTCTTGGCAACGCCCAAATGCCCTCCTGCCGTGCAAATACTGGCGGCGGCAGCAGTAGCAGTAAGTGCATGCCCACTGCCACCCCTTCTCCTTTCACACCTTGTATCAGCTTTAATCCAGTCAGGTGCTGCCTGCTGAGCAGCACTGACCAACACTGCCTGGGCCCAGGCTTTTATCTCTGAGGCCCCATTATGATGTCAGAAAGCTGGCTCTGGAATCCTGAGGGCTCCACTATGACACGTGCAAAGTTCCGTCTGAACTTTATATAAGACGGTGAGGCTCAGTCAGTCACTCAGTGTTGCCTGAGAGGGCAACACTGCAACAGCCGGCCGCCAGGCTGTCTTTTTTTTGCACAGCTAGTTGCCTCCAGGAGGCCACAAGAGGGAGACAAGGGACTGCAAAATGGAAAATAGGCATCCACCAACTTTACAGACAACTTGTTCTCCTTGCTCCTACAACCTCCATCCTTGCACAGTTTGTTATTCTTCCAGGTAACAAAGTAACAAATCCAAATTGCTGCTCTCTTTGTAGGCAAGCAAGGCTTTGTTGCAACTGCAATTCTTACTTCTTCTTGAAATGTAGGGACGACAGTACATTCCATCACATCCATCTAGTGTACACAGGTAGGTCCATTGTGGCGGGTAGGCGGCTGGCTGCTTTAATGGCTGTTTGCTGTTCCCCTACTCCACTATTTGACTGTGGTGCTGCATCAATCAGTGGCTGGCTCAGGTGCAGCTCTTTAACTTACCTAGGAGGGAGGGCGGAGAGAAGACAAGGAAGGTGAATGAGCTGTTCCAATGTGAAATGCCGGAAACACAGAAACACAGAAGACACACACACACACACACAACAAGAGGTGGCAATGTATTAATTAATTGCATTTAATAAATGAGCTCATTATCACACATGACTGTACAAATGCATTGTCCAACAGGTGTTGAAATAATGGGATTAAAAGGGGAGATCCCTTCAGAAAGACAGAAACAATGGCAAAGAGAAAAAACACTTTTGGAATCTGCTTTTAGTCAACACATAAGGAAAGGGTGCACCGGTCCTGGAAATACTGCAATACCAGGTCAATGCGTGGAGTGGACAGAGCAAGCTCTATTTCCATCTCCCTGTTCTAAAAATCCATTTAATATATGGTCCCCAGATAGGGGACGTATCAGATATTAAACTGATAAGAACAGATTTTTTGATTGAAAAATGCTTTATTGACAATCAATCGTCATCATACAAACATTACTGCGACGCAGCGCGAGCCATGAAGCAGCAAATAATAAATAATAACAGTCGTCAAACATAACATGACAGTATAATACACAGTACAGTCTAGCCTATGCTATACATTACACCACATGCTACACTAACATTCTTGCATTCACTAAAGCCAAACAACAAAGCATTACAGACAAGTGATGGGATAGGGGAGTGGGTAGGAGGGGATAGGGAAGCGGGAAATCACAGGCCCGAAGCTTTATTGAAAGACAACACACAAGAAGGGAGAGTGGGGGGAAGGGGAGTATCAGTCCTCTTCCTCATCGACGTCCGGGCTGTCCCAGGTGGAATAGTCTCTGAGCAGGCTGTGGATCAGCCTGCGGCAGTCCTGGACGGACACACTCTCTCTCCGCAAAATCAGACGATTCCTGGCGAACCATATAGCGTCCTTAAAACAGTTCATAAGGCGCCAGGCTTCCTGGATTGCTCCATCCGTGGTATTCCCAGGAAATAGTCCATAAAGTACCGAGCGGTACGACAGTCTGTTCCTGGGAACTGAGTCCTTGAGTTCGTGTTCCAAGGCTTTCAACAGACCCTGTGCAAAGGGGCACTGCCAGAAAATGTGCAAAGATGTTTCCTCCGTGAAGGGGCACCTGGGGCAGTACCGGGTCTTGCACAGGTTGCGGGCATGCATGAATGACCTAAGAGGCAGTCCTCCCTGGATGGCCATCCATGAAATGTCCTTGTGCCCGTTGGTCAACCTGCCAGATGACACGTTAGTCCAAACAGTCTCCAACGTGTCGGCATGAAGCCCTGGAACAAACTCCAGTGAGTCCTTTGCTCTGATGTGCTTGTGGATCGTCTTAGGTTTCCACAAGTCGGGCTTAAGACCCTCCAGTTGATGCTCCCTCACAAACCGGACGACATCTCCGTAGAACCCGGGAGCGTGCCAGTTGTAAGGGAAGGAGCTGTCCCACTTATCCCAGCCAAAACCTCGCCAGAGGGGAAGGAGGAAGTAGCGGGACATGGCCTTGCCCGCAGAGCCGTTTGCTGTCCTCAGAGTCCTACGAACACAGTCACATACAAAAGCGATCCGCAGCAGAGTGGGAATGTCGGGTATACCCTTCCCACCTTTGCGGGGCTCCTTGTACATAACAGTCCGCTTTACTCTGTCCATTTTCGAGCCCCAGATGAAGCGAAACACAGTCCTGGTAATGGCCCTCGAGACCGTTGCAAGAGGGGGCCATGCCTGTGCAGTGTATTGTAGCACAGGAACAGATACTACACTTGATCTTAGCCAAAAGGCCGAGAAGCGATAACCCGAATGGGCCGGCCGTTGACCGAGCCTGCCTAATACTGCTGTTCACCCCTTGCAGCGATTGATTCAGCCTACTCCTAGGCAATTCCATGGGGCCCTGCAGGCTCACACACATTTACAGCTACTAAGCGGGAGGGAGGTGAATAAAGGCCGGAGAGGAAGCTACACAGGATTTGCTTCTTTTGCTTGCACCACAATGCAGTGCTGAAAGAGGAGGAATCTACATAAAAACGCCTTCTTGGCAACGCCCAAATGCCCTCCTGCCGTGCAAATACTGGCGGCGGCAGCAGTAGCAGTAAGTGCATGCCCACTGCCACCCCTTCTCCTTTCACACCTTGTATCAGCTTTAATCCAGTCAGGTGCTGCCTGCTGAGCAGCACTGACCAACACTGCCTGGGCCCAGGCTTTTATCTCTGAGGCCCCATTATGATGTCAGAAAGCTGGCTCTGGAATCCTGAGGGCTCCACTATGACACGTGCAAAGTTCCGTCTGAACTTTATATAAGACGGTGAGGCTCAGTCAGTCACTCAGTGTTGCCTGAGAGGGCAACACTGCAACAGCCGGCCGCCAGGCTGTCTTTTTTTTGCACAGCTAGTTGCCTCCAGGAGGCCACAAGAGGGAGACAAGGGACTGCAAAATGGAAAATAGGCATCCACCAACTTTACAGACAACTTGTTCTCCTTGCTCCTACAACCTCCATCCTTGCACAGTTTGTTATTCTTCCAGGTAACAAAGTAACAAATCCAAATTGCTGCTCTCTTTGTAGGCAAGCAAGGCTTTGTTGCAACTGCAATTCTTACTTCTTCTTGAAATGTAGGGACGACAGTACATTCCATCACATCCATCTAGTGTACACAGGTAGGTCCATTGTGGCGGGTAGGCGGCTGGCTGCTTTAATGGCTGTTTGCTGTTCCCCTACTCCACTATTTGACTGTGGTGCTGCATCAATCAGTGGCTGGCTCAGGTGCAGCTCTTTAACTTACCTAGGAGGGAGGGCGGAGAGAAGACAAGGAAGGTGAATGAGCTGTTCCAATGTGAAATGCCGGAAACACAGAAACACAGAAGACACACACACACACACACAACAAGAGGTGGCAATGTATTAATTAATTGCATTTAATAAATGAGCTCATTATCACACATGACTGTACAAATGCATTGTCCAACAGGTGTTGAAATAATGGGATTAAAAGGGGAGATCCCTTCAGAAAGACAGAAACAATGGCAAAGAGAAAAAACACTTTTGGAATCTGCTTTTAGTCAACACATAAGGAAAGGGTGCACCGGTCCTGGAAATACTGCAATACCAGGTCAATGCGTGGAGTGGACAGAGCAAGCTCTATTTCCATCTCCCTGTTCTAAAAATCCATTTAATATATGGTCCCCAGATAGGGGACGTATCAGATATTAAACTGATAAGAACAGATACTACACTTGATCTTAGCCAAAAGGCCGAGAAGCGATAACCCGAATGGGCCGGCCGTTGACCGAGCCTGCCTAATACTGCTGTTCACCCCTTGCAGCGATTGATTCAGCCTACTCCTAGGCAATTCCATGGGGCCCTGCAGGCTCACACACATTTACAGCTACTAAGCGGGAGGGAGGTGAATAAAGGCCGGAGAGGAAGCTACACAGGATTTGCTTCTTTTGCTTGCACCACAATGCAGTGCTGAAAGAGGAGGAATCTACATAAAAACGCCTTCTTGGCAACGCCCAAATGCCCTCCTGCCGTGCAAATACTGGCGGCGGCAGCAGTAGCAGTAAGTGCATGCCCACTGCCACCCCTTCTCCTTTCACACCTTGTATCAGCTTTAATCCAGTCAGGTGCTGCCTGCTGAGCAGCACTGACCAACACTGCCTGGGCCCAGGCTTTTATCTCTGAGGCCCCATTATGATGTCAGAAAGCTGGCTCTGGAATCCTGAGGGCTCCACTATGACACGTGCAAAGTTCCGTCTGAACTTTATATAAGACGGTGAGGCTCAGTCAGTCACTCAGTGTTGCCTGAGAGGGCAACACTGCAACAGCCGGCCGCCAGGCTGTCTTTTTTTTGCACAGCTAGTTGCCTCCAGGAGGCCACAAGAGGGAGACAAGGGACTGCAAAATGGAAAATAGGCATCCACCAACTTTACAGACAACTTGTTCTCCTTGCTCCTACAACCTCCATCCTTGCACAGTTTGTTATTCTTCCAGGTAACAAAGTAACAAATCCAAATTGCTGCTCTCTTTGTAGGCAAGCAAGGCTTTGTTGCAACTGCAATTCTTACTTCTTCTTGAAATGTAGGGACGACAGTACATTCCATCACATCCATCTAGTGTACACAGGTAGGTCCATTGTGGCGGGTAGGCGGCTGGCTGCTTTAATGGCTGTTTGCTGTTCCCCTACTCCACTATTTGACTGTGGTGCTGCATCAATCAGTGGCTGGCTCAGGTGCAGCTCTTTAACTTACCTAGGAGGGAGGGCGGAGAGAAGACAAGGAAGGTGAATGAGCTGTTCCAATGTGAAATGCCGGAAACACAGAAACACAGAAGACACACACACACACACACAACAAGAGGTGGCAATGTATTAATTAATTGCATTTAATAAATGAGCTCATTATCACACATGACTGTACAAATGCATTGTCCAACAGGTGTTGAAATAATGGGATTAAAAGGGGAGATCCCTTCAGAAAGACAGAAACAATGGCAAAGAGAAAAAACACTTTTGGAATCTGCTTTTAGTCAACACATAAGGAAAGGGTGCACCGGTCCTGGAAATACTGCAATACCAGGTCAATGCGTGGAGTGGACAGAGCAAGCTCTATTTCCATCTCCCTGTTCTAAAAATCCATTTAATATATGGTCCCCAGATAGGGGACGTATCAGATATTAAACTGATAAGAACAGATTTTTTTTTTTTATTGAAAGCCCGAGTCGTGCTTTCTATCACCCAAGTGCATAAAAAGTGCAGAGGTGCCACACAAAAAGTGCACAAGGATGCGGTCTATCGCAGCCCTTCTCTTAAAAGAGAGAGGCCCCGCATAACCATTCCCTGACCCTCCAAACCATAGGCCTAGAGGATCAAGGATCGATGGTCCCCCCTCGCCGAAGCTTAGGGAGACCCAAACACACTCCTAGGCTTCTACCTGGGCTGCCACCCCAGTGTCCACCTAGGAGCCTGCATCCTAGTTGCACCTCCCCTCCGAAGAAGGGAGGCCGGGTTGCAGGGGAAAAAGGAACCAGAAGGCCACACATTTTCCCCCTAGACCTCAGGAGGGTCCCAAAAGGGCACCGCATCCCAAAATCCTTGTGACAAACGTGACAAACACACAGTGAAAAACAAAATTAAATAAGTGGATGTGCGCTGTGATACAGCCTGGACATCCGCCAGGTATATAAAAATTCCTCATCTCCCAGCCAGAAGGCCGGGAGAATAAAGGTGTGTGCTTAAAAGTGTGAAAGAAGAGTGCGTGCAAGTGTGCCTTCACTCAGTGGGATCCCACCCCCAGTGAGTTAGGGCACCCCAGGGTCACCAGCCCTGGGGCACATAGCAACTCGGGCTTTCAAACTACCCGACCTCCTGACCTCGATCCGGCGGTCGCCTGGTCACCTACAAATGGTACCTTTAAACCAAATGCGTACACCAGAGCGATGACCGTTGTGGTTCCCTGCCCTCACCTCGGCGTTCTGTCATCCCCCTACGATGGCCCACGTACCACCGGCAGGGATGATTACTAACCTCAGCTTGAGCAGGTACTACACTTGATCTTAGCCAAAAGGCCGAGAAGCGATAACCCGAATGGGCCGGCCGTTGACCGAGCCTGCCTAATACTGCTGTTCACCCCTTGCAGCGATTGATTCAGCCTACTCCTAGGCAATTCCATGGGGCCCTGCAGGCTCACACACATTTACAGCTACTAAGCGGGAGGGAGGTGAATAAAGGCCGGAGAGGAAGCTACACAGGATTTGCTTCTTTTGCTTGCACCACAATGCAGTGCTGAAAGAGGAGGAATCTACATAAAAACGCCTTCTTGGCAACGCCCAAATGCCCTCCTGCCGTGCAAATACTGGCGGCGGCAGCAGTAGCAGTAAGTGCATGCCCACTGCCACCCCTTCTCCTTTCACACCTTGTATCAGCTTTAATCCAGTCAGGTGCTGCCTGCTGAGCAGCACTGACCAACACTGCCTGGGCCCAGGCTTTTATCTCTGAGGCCCCATTATGATGTCAGAAAGCTGGCTCTGGAATCCTGAGGGCTCCACTATGACACGTGCAAAGTTCCGTCTGAACTTTATATAAGACGGTGAGGCTCAGTCAGTCACTCAGTGTTGCCTGAGAGGGCAACACTGCAACAGCCGGCCGCCAGGCTGTCTTTTTTTTGCACAGCTAGTTGCCTCCAGGAGGCCACAAGAGGGAGACAAGGGACTGCAAAATGGAAAATAGGCATCCACCAACTTTACAGACAACTTGTTCTCCTTGCTCCTACAACCTCCATCCTTGCACAGTTTGTTATTCTTCCAGGTAACAAAGTAACAAATCCAAATTGCTGCTCTCTTTGTAGGCAAGCAAGGCTTTGTTGCAACTGCAATTCTTACTTCTTCTTGAAATGTAGGGACGACAGTACATTCCATCACATCCATCTAGTGTACACAGGTAGGTCCATTGTGGCGGGTAGGCGGCTGGCTGCTTTAATGGCTGTTTGCTGTTCCCCTACTCCACTATTTGACTGTGGTGCTGCATCAATCAGTGGCTGGCTCAGGTGCAGCTCTTTAACTTACCTAGGAGGGAGGGCGGAGAGAAGACAAGGAAGGTGAATGAGCTGTTCCAATGTGAAATGCCGGAAACACAGAAACACAGAAGACACACACACACACACACAACAAGAGGTGGCAATGTATTAATTAATTGCATTTAATAAATGAGCTCATTATCACACATGACTGTACAAATGCATTGTCCAACAGGTGTTGAAATAATGGGATTAAAAGGGGAGATCCCTTCAGAAAGACAGAAACAATGGCAAAGAGAAAAAACACTTTTGGAATCTGCTTTTAGTCAACACATAAGGAAAGGGTGCACCGGTCCTGGAAATACTGCAATACCAGGTCAATGCGTGGAGTGGACAGAGCAAGCTCTATTTCCATCTCCCTGTTCTAAAAATCCATTTAATATATGGTCCCCAGATAGGGGACGTATCAGATATTAAACTGATAAGAACAGATACTACACTTGATCTTAGCCAAAAGGCCGAGAAGCGATAACCCGAATGGGCCGGCCGTTG
This sequence comes from Rhinoderma darwinii, assembly GCF_050947455.1. Classification (NCBI taxonomy): domain Eukaryota; kingdom Metazoa; phylum Chordata; class Amphibia; order Anura; family Rhinodermatidae; genus Rhinoderma; species Rhinoderma darwinii. Next base: position 69,571 of record NW_027463927.1, read on the forward strand.
ACCGAGCCTGCCTAATACTGCTGTTCACCCCTTGCAGCGATTGATTCAGCCTACTCCTAGGCAATTCCATGGGGCCCTGCAGGCTCACACACATTTACAGCTACTAAGCGGGAGGGAGGTGAATAAAGGCCGGAGAGGAAGCTACACAGGATTTGCTTCTTTTGCTTGCACCACAATGCAGTGCTGAAAGAGGAGGAATCTACATAAAAACGCCTTCTTGGCAACGCCCAAATGCCCTCCTGCCGTGCAAATACTGGCGGCGGCAGCAGTAGCAGTAAGTGCATGCCCACTGCCACCCCTTCTCCTTTCACACCTTGTATCAGCTTTAATCCAGTCAGGTGCTGCCTGCTGAGCAGCACTGACCAACACTGCCTGGGCCCAGGCTTTTATCTCTGAGGCCCCATTATGATGTCAGAAAGCTGGCTCTGGAATCCTGAGGGCTCCACTATGACACGTGCAAAGTTCCGTCTGAACTTTATATAAGACGGTGAGGCTCAGTCAGTCACTCAGTGTTGCCTGAGAGGGCAACACTGCAACAGCCGGCCGCCAGGCTGTCTTTTTTTTGCACAGCTAGTTGCCTCCAGGAGGCCACAAGAGGGAGACAAGGGACTGCAAAATGGAAAATAGGCATCCACCAACTTTACAGACAACTTGTTCTCCTTGCTCCTACAACCTCCATCCTTGCACAGTTTGTTATTCTTCCAGGTAACAAAGTAACAAATCCAAATTGCTGCTCTCTTTGTAGGCAAGCAAGGCTTTGTTGCAACTGCAATTCTTACTTCTTCTTGAAATGTAGGGACGACAGTACATTCCATCACATCCATCTAGTGTACACAGGTAGGTCCATTGTGGCGGGTAGGCGGCTGGCTGCTTTAATGGCTGTTTGCTGTTCCCCTACTCCACTATTTGACTGTGGTGCTGCATCAATCAGTGGCTGGCTCAGGTGCAGCTCTTTAACTTACCTAGGAGGGAGGGCGGAGAGAAGACAAGGAAGGTGAATGAGCTGTTCCAATGTGAAATGCCGGAAACACAGAAACACAGAAGACACACACACACACACACAACAAGAGGTGGCAATGTATTAATTAATTGCATTTAATAAATGAGCTCATTATCACACATGACTGTACAAATGCATTGTCCAACAGGTGTTGAAATAATGGGATTAAAAGGGGAGATCCCTTCAGAAAGACAGAAACAATGGCAAAGAGAAAAAACACTTTTGGAATCTGCTTTTAGTCAACACATAAGGAAAGGGTGCACCGGTCCTGGAAATACTGCAATACCAGGTCAATGCGTGGAGTGGACAGAGCAAGCTCTATTTCCATCTCCCTGTTCTAAAAATCCATTTAATATATGGTCCCCAGATAGGGGACGTATCAGATATTAAACTGATAAGAACAGATACTACACTTGATCTTAGCCAAAAGGCCGAGAAGCGATAACCCGAATGGGCCGGCCGTTGACCGAGCCTGCCTAATACTGCTGTTCACCCCTTGCAGCGATTGATTCAGCCTACTCCTAGGCAATTCCATGGGGCCCTGCAGGCTCACACACATTTACAGCTACTAAGCGGGAGGGAGGTGAATAAAGGCCGGAGAGGAAGCTACACAGGATTTGCTTCTTTTGCTTGCACCACAATGCAGTGCTGAAAGAGGAGGAATCTACATAAAAACGCCTTCTTGGCAACGCCCAAATGCCCTCCTGCCGTGCAAATACTGGCGGCGGCAGCAGTAGCAGTAAGTGCATGCCCACTGCCACCCCTTCTCCTTTCACACCTTGTATCAGCTTTAATCCAGTCAGGTGCTGCCTGCTGAGCAGCACTGACCAACACTGCCTGGGCCCAGGCTTTTATCTCTGAGGCCCCATTATGATGTCAGAAAGCTGGCTCTGGAATCCTGAGGGCTCCACTATGACACGTGCAAAGTTCCGTCTGAACTTTATATAAGACGGTGAGGCTCAGTCAGTCACTCAGTGTTGCCTGAGAGGGCAACACTGCAACAGCCGGCCGCCAGGCTGTCTTTTTTTTGCACAGCTAGTTGCCTCCAGGAGGCCACAAGAGGGAGACAAGGGACTGCAAAATGGAAAATAGGCATCCACCAACTTTACAGACAACTTGTTCTCCTTGCTCCTACAACCTCCATCCTTGCACAGTTTGTTATTCTTCCAGGTAACAAAGTAACAAATCCAAATTGCTGCTCTCTTTGTAGGCAAGCAAGGCTTTGTTGCAACTGCAATTCTTACTTCTTCTTGAAATGTAGGGACGACAGTACATTCCATCACATCCATCTAGTGTACACAGGTAGGTCCATTGTGGCGGGTAGGCGGCTGGCTGCTTTAATGGCTGTTTGCTGTTCCCCTACTCCACTATTTGACTGTGGTGCTGCATCAATCAGTGGCTGGCTCAGGTGCAGCTCTTTAACTTACCTAGGAGGGAGGGCGGAGAGAAGACAAGGAAGGTGAATGAGCTGTTCCAATGTGAAATGCCGGAAACACAGAAACACAGAAGACACACACACACACACACAACAAGAGGTGGCAATGTATTAATTAATTGCATTTAATAAATGAGCTCATTATCACACATGACTGTACAAATGCATTGTCCAACAGGTGTTGAAATAATGGGATTAAAAGGGGAGATCCCTTCAGAAAGACAGAAACAATGGCAAAGAGAAAAAACACTTTTGGAATCTGCTTTTAGTCAACACATAAGGAAAGGGTGCACCGGTCCTGGAAATACTGCAATACCAGGTCAATGCGTGGAGTGGACAGAGCAAGCTCTATTTCCATCTCCCTGTTCTAAAAATCCATTTAATATATGGTCCCCAGATAGGGGACGTATCAGATATTAAACTGATAAGAACAGATACTACACTTGATCTTAGCCAAAAGGCCGAGAAGCGATAACCCGAATGGGCCGGCCGTTGACCGAGCCTGCCTAATACTGCTGTTCACCCCTTGCAGCGATTGATTCAGCCTACTCCTAGGCAATTCCATGGGGCCCTGCAGGCTCACACACATTTACAGCTACTAAGCGGGAGGGAGGTGAATAAAGGCCGGAGAGGAAGCTACACAGGATTTGCTTCTTTTGCTTGCACCACAATGCAGTGCTGAAAGAGGAGGAATCTACATAAAAACGCCTTCTTGGCAACGCCCAAATGCCCTCCTGCCGTGCAAATACTGGCGGCGGCAGCAGTAGCAGTAAGTGCATGCCCACTGCCACCCCTTCTCCTTTCACACCTTGTATCAGCTTTAATCCAGTCAGGTGCTGCCTGCTGAGCAGCACTGACCAACACTGCCTGGGCCCAGGCTTTTATCTCTGAGGCCCCATTATGATGTCAGAAAGCTGGCTCTGGAATCCTGAGGGCTCCACTATGACACGTGCAAAGTTCCGTCTGAACTTTATATAAGACGGTGAGGCTCAGTCAGTCACTCAGTGTTGCCTGAGAGGGCAACACTGCAACAGCCGGCCGCCAGGCTGTCTTTTTTTTGCACAGCTAGTTGCCTCCAGGAGGCCACAAGAGGGAGACAAGGGACTGCAAAATGGAAAATAGGCATCCACCAACTTTACAGACAACTTGTTCTCCTTGCTCCTACAACCTCCATCCTTGCACAGTTTGTTATTCTTCCAGGTAACAAAGTAACAAATCCAAATTGCTGCTCTCTTTGTAGGCAAGCAAGGCTTTGTTGCAACTGCAATTCTTACTTCTTCTTGAAATGTAGGGACGACAGTACATTCCATCACATCCATCTAGTGTACACAGGTAGGTCCATTGTGGCGGGTAGGCGGCTGGCTGCTTTAATGGCTGTTTGCTGTTCCCCTACTCCACTATTTGACTGTGGTGCTGCATCAATCAGTGGCTGGCTCAGGTGCAGCTCTTTAACTTACCTAGGAGGGAGGGCGGAGAGAAGACAAGGAAGGTGAATGAGCTGTTCCAATGTGAAATGCCGGAAACACAGAAACACAGAAGACACACACACACACACACAACAAGAGGTGGCAATGTATTAATTAATTGCATTTAATAAATGAGCTCATTATCACACATGACTGTACAAATGCATTGTCCAACAGGTGTTGAAATAATGGGATTAAAAGGGGAGATCCCTTCAGAAAGACAGAAACAATGGCAAAGAGAAAAAACACTTTTGGAATCTGCTTTTAGTCAACACATAAGGAAAGGGTGCACCGGTCCTGGAAATACTGCAATACCAGGTCAATGCGTGGAGTGGACAGAGCAAGCTCTATTTCCATCTCCCTGTTCTAAAAATCCATTTAATATATGGTCCCCAGATAGGGGACGTATCAGATATTAAACTGATAAGAACAGATACTACACTTGATCTTAGCCAAAAGGCCGAGAAGCGATAACCCGAATGGGCCGGCCGTTGACCGAGCCTGCCTAATACTGCTGTTCACCCCTTGCAGCGATTGATTCAGCCTACTCCTAGGCAATTCCATGGGGCCCTGCAGGCTCACACACATTTACAGCTACTAAGCGGGAGGGAGGTGAATAAAGGCCGGAGAGGAAGCTACACAGGATTTGCTTCTTTTGCTTGCACCACAATGCAGTGCTGAAAGAGGAGGAATCTACATAAAAACGCCTTCTTGGCAACGCCCAAATGCCCTCCTGCCGTGCAAATACTGGCGGCGGCAGCAGTAGCAGTAAGTGCATGCCCACTGCCACCCCTTCTCCTTTCACACCTTGTATCAGCTTTAATCCAGTCAGGTGCTGCCTGCTGAGCAGCACTGACCAACACTGCCTGGGCCCAGGCTTTTATCTCTGAGGCCCCATTATGATGTCAGAAAGCTGGCTCTGGAATCCTGAGGGCTCCACTATGACACGTGCAAAGTTCCGTCTGAACTTTATATAAGACGGTGAGGCTCAGTCAGTCACTCAGTGTTGCCTGAGAGGGCAACACTGCAACAGCCGGCCGCCAGGCTGTCTTTTTTTTGCACAGCTAGTTGCCTCCAGGAGGCCACAAGAGGGAGACAAGGGACTGCAAAATGGAAAATAGGCATCCACCAACTTTACAGACAACTTGTTCTCCTTGCTCCTACAACCTCCATCCTTGCACAGTTTGTTATTCTTCCAGGTAACAAAGTAACAAATCCAAATTGCTGCTCTCTTTGTAGGCAAGCAAGGCTTTGTTGCAACTGCAATTCTTACTTCTTCTTGAAATGTAGGGACGACAGTACATTCCATCACATCCATCTAGTGTACACAGGTAGGTCCATTGTGGCGGGTAGGCGGCTGGCTGCTTTAATGGCTGTTTGCTGTTCCCCTACTCCACTATTTGACTGTGGTGCTGCATCAATCAGTGGCTGGCTCAGGTGCAGCTCTTTAACTTACCTAGGAGGGAGGGCGGAGAGAAGACAAGGAAGGTGAATGAGCTGTTCCAATGTGAAATGCCGGAAACACAGAAACACAGAAGACACACACACACACACACAACAAGAGGTGGCAATGTATTAATTAATTGCATTTAATAAATGAGCTCATTATCACACATGACTGTACAAATGCATTGTCCAACAGGTGTTGAAATAATGGGATTAAAAGGGGAGATCCCTTCAGAAAGACAGAAACAATGGCAAAGAGAAAAAACACTTTTGGAATCTGCTTTTAGTCAACACATAAGGAAAGGGTGCACCGGTCCTGGAAATACTGCAATACCAGGTCAATGCGTGGAGTGGACAGAGCAAGCTCTATTTCCATCTCCCTGTTCTAAAAATCCATTTAATATATGGTCCCCAGATAGGGGACGTATCAGATATTAAACTGATAAGAACAGATACTACACTTGATCTTAGCCAAAAGGCCGAGAAGCGATAACCCGAATGGGCCGGCCGTTGACCGAGCCTGCCTAATACTGCTGTTCACCCCTTGCAGCGATTGATTCAGCCTACTCCTAGGCAATTCCATGGGGCCCTGCAGGCTCACACACATTTACAGCTACTAAGCGGGAGGGAGGTGAATAAAGGCCGGAGAGGAAGCTACACAGGATTTGCTTCTTTTGCTTGCACCACAATGCAGTGCTGAAAGAGGAGGAATCTACATAAAAACGCCTTCTTGGCAACGCCCAAATGCCCTCCTGCCGTGCAAATACTGGCGGCGGCAGCAGTAGCAGTAAGTGCATGCCCACTGCCACCCCTTCTCCTTTCACACCTTGTATCAGCTTTAATCCAGTCAGGTGCTGCCTGCTGAGCAGCACTGACCAACACTGCCTGGGCCCAGGCTTTTATCTCTGAGGCCCCATTATGATGTCAGAAAGCTGGCTCTGGAATCCTGAGGGCTCCACTATGACACGTGCAAAGTTCCGTCTGAACTTTATATAAGACGGTGAGGCTCAGTCAGTCACTCAGTGTTGCCTGAGAGGGCAACACTGCAACAGCCGGCCGCCAGGCTGTCTTTTTTTTGCACAGCTAGTTGCCTCCAGGAGGCCACAAGAGGGAGACAAGGGACTGCAAAATGGAAAATAGGCATCCACCAACTTTACAGACAACTTGTTCTCCTTGCTCCTACAACCTCCATCCTTGCACAGTTTGTTATTCTTCCAGGTAACAAAGTAACAAATCCAAATTGCTGCTCTCTTTGTAGGCAAGCAAGGCTTTGTTGCAACTGCAATTCTTACTTCTTCTTGAAATGTAGGGACGACAGTACATTCCATCACATCCATCTAGTGTACACAGGTAGGTCCATTGTGGCGGGTAGGCGGCTGGCTGCTTTAATGGCTGTTTGCTGTTCCCCTACTCCACTATTTGACTGTGGTGCTGCATCAATCAGTGGCTGGCTCAGGTGCAGCTCTTTAACTTACCTAGGAGGGAGGGCGGAGAGAAGACAAGGAAGGTGAATGAGCTGTTCCAATGTGAAATGCCGGAAACACAGAAACACAGAAGACACACACACACACACACAACAAGAGGTGGCAATGTATTAATTAATTGCATTTAATAAATGAGCTCATTATCACACATGACTGTACAAATGCATTGTCCAACAGGTGTTGAAATAATGGGATTAAAAGGGGAGATCCCTTCAGAAAGACAGAAACAATGGCAAAGAGAAAAAACACTTTTGGAATCTGCTTTTAGTCAACACATAAGGAAAGGGTGCACCGGTCCTGGAAATACTGCAATACCAGGTCAATGCGTGGAGTGGACAGAGCAAGCTCTATTTCCATCTCCCTGTTCTAAAAATCCATTTAATATATGGTCCCCAGATAGGGGACGTATCAGATATTAAACTGATAAGAACAGATTTTTTTTGATTGAAAATTGCTTTATTGACAATCAATCGTCATCATACAAACATTACTGCGACGCAGCGCAAGCCATGAAGCAGCAAATAATAAATAATAACAGTCGTCAAACATAACATGACAGTATAATACACAGTACAGGCTAGCCTATGCTATACATTACACCACATGCTACACTAACATTCTTGCATTCACTAACGCCAAACAACAAAGCATTACAGACAAGTGATGGGATAGGGGAGTGGGTAGGAGGGGATAGGGAAGGGGGAAATCACAGGCCCGAAGCTTTATTGAAAGACAACACACAAGAAGGGAGAGTGGGGGGAAGGGGAGTATCAGTCCTCTTCCTCATCGACGTCCGGGCTGTCCCAGGTGGAATAGTCTCTGAGCAGGCTGTGGATCAGCCTGCGGCAGTCCTGGACGGACACACTCTCTCTCCGCAAAATCAGACGGTTCCTGGCAAACCATATAGCGTCCTTAAAGCAGTTCATAAGGCGCCAGGCTTCCTGGATTGCTCCATCCGTGGTATTCCCAGGAAATAGTCCATAAAGTACCGAGCGGTACGACAGTCTGTTCCTGGGTACTGAGTCCTTGAGTTCATGTTCCAAGGCTTTCAACAGACCCTGTGCAAAGGGGCACTGCCAGAAAATGTGCAAAGATGTTTCCTCCGTGAAGGGGCACCTGGGGCAGTACCGGGTCTTGCACAGGTTGCGGGCATGCATGAATGACCTAAGAGGCAGTCCTCCCTGGATGGCCATCCATGAAATGTCCTTGTGCCCGTTGGTCAACCTGCCAGATGACACGTTAGTCCAAACAGTCTCCAACGTGTCGGCATGAAGCCCTGGAACAGACTCCAGTGAGTCCTTTGCTCTGATGTGCTTGTGGATCGTCTTAGGTTTCCACAAGTCGGGCTTAAGACCCTCCAGTTGATGCTCCCTCACAAACCGGACGACATCTCCGTAGAACCAGGGAGCGTGCCAGTTGTAAGGGAAGGAGCTGTCCCACTTGTCCCAGCCAAAACCTCGCCAGAGGGGAAGGAGGAAGTAGCGGGACATGGCCTTGCCCGCAGAGCCGTTTGCTGTCCTCAGAGTCCTACGAACACAGTCACATACAAAAGCGATCCGCAGCAGAGTGGGAATGTCGGGTATACCCTTCCCACCTTTGCGGGGCTCCTTGTACATAACAGTCCGCTTTACTCTGTCCATTTTCGAGCCCCAGATGAAGCGAAACACAGTCCTGGTAATGGCCCTCGAGACCGTTGCAAGAGGGGGCCATGCCTGTGCAGTGTATTGTAGCACAGGCAAGACTTCGTTACGCAGGACCATTGCTTTGCCCTCAATAGTGAGTTGTCTGAGGCTCCACAGTCCGATCCTTTGGTTGACTTTGGCCAAGCGTTCTTCCCACGACTTTAGGGCTGCACCTTCCTTACCGAACCAGACTCCCAGAATTTTGATGAAGTCCGGCTTGATAGTAAACGGGAAGGAGGCAGGAGAAGGCAGGTACCACTTTCCGAAGAGCATGGCTTCCGACTTCCCGCAGTTGACTTTTGCCCCTGAAGCGCGTCCGAACTCCTCACAGGTCTGGACGAGTGCAGTCACCGAACTCTGGTCAGCGCAGAAGACGGTCACGTCGTCCATGTACAGCGAGCATTTGACCTCGAAGTGTCCTGGACCTGGTGCGGTGATCCCTCTGATCTCTCCATTCTGCCGGATAGCCTCTGCGAAGAGCTCTATAACACAAACAAAAAGGAGAGGTGAAAGAGGACAGCCTTGTCTAACCCCCGACGATACAGGAAAGGGGTCAGTCTTCCAGCCGTTCACCAGCACCGAGCTGTAAATGTCGCAATACATCAGGTTAACATACAAACAGAACAACCTGCCAAGCCGCAGCCTACGCAGAGCCTTACCCATGAATTCGTGAGAGACCCGGTCAAAAGCCTTCTCCTGATCCAGACTGACCAGGGCCGCGTGTGTACGGCGGCTTTGCATGTAATGCACCGTGTCCCTCACCAGGGCAAGACTGTCGGCCACCCTACGGCCAGGAATGCCGCAGGTTTGGTCCGATCCGATGATCTGTCCGATGACAACCTTCAGTCTGTTGGTCAATACTTTGGCGAGGATCTTGTAGTCCACGTTCAGGAGAGAGATGGGACGCCAGTTTTTCAGGTCACATCTCTCCCCCTTCCGCTTATACAAGATCGTGATCATGCCTTCTCTCAAGGACGGTGGCATTCTACCCTCCACCACCATCTCCTCATAGAGCTCCAGCAGGTCCGGACAGATCAAGTCCCCCAGCGCTACATAGAGCTCTGCTGGGAGACCATCACTGCCCGGGGTCCTGCCGGGTCTGAAGGATTTAGCGGCAGAGAGCAGTTCCTCCACCGTCAGGGGTACGTCCATAGCCTCCGTACCTGCAGGATCAAGATGATTAGTGATACCTGACAGGAATTTATCGGCGGCTTCGGGGTCAGTGGTTTTCCGGGAGTAGAGGCTTCGGTAGTAGTCTGTGACGACTCCCATCACCTCCTTCTTCCCAGAATGCATGTTTCCGGTCTCATCTCGGAGTTCCTTCAGGGGCGTGTGGCCGGCATGGAGTTTCCTGAAAAAGAACGAGTTACATTTCTCACCCTTCTCCAGGTTCTCCACCTTGGAACGAAAGACAATTCGCTTGGATTCCTCCTCAAAGTGCCTTTTCAGGCCCTTTTTGGCTTCCTCCAGCTCCTTCCTGACGTCCCAGCCGCATTGAAGGAGGTCTTGCAGGGATCGCAGCTGACGCTGCATCTCTCTGAAGTCTCTCTTCCTCTCACACGCCTGTTGACGACTTTTTGCCTGAAAGAAACAACGAAATTCAACTTTAACATATTCCCACCAGTCACAGGTTTTGTCAAAGAAAACTTTATCATTCCTCCAAACAATATAGGCGTCTCTAAGTTCCGCCAGTACCTCTTCTCTTTCCAGCAGGGCACAATTCAGCTTCCAGGAGCCAGGGCCGGGAGGAAAACCGTGGCCGATGGCACCCTGGAAGAGAATGGCCCTGTGGTCAGAGAAGAAGCAGGGGACCATGGAGTGCCCATGCTGCTTGACTGCCCGGGAGGTGAACACAAAGTCAATCCGAGAACGAAGTGAGCCATCGGGTCGGCTCCATGAATAGTTCACAGAGCCGATCCCCATGGAGCCCACAACGTCCTGCAAGGATGCTTCGGTTACCATCTCGATAAGCAGTTTGGAACTGACATCCAGCTTGATTGAAGTGCCGGAACTTCGTCCATCCTCTTCGATGGGGCAGTTGAAGTCCCCGGCCATCACCACTGCCCTAGTGGTGGCGAGCTGGGTCCGCAGGGTCTGGAATAGTTCCAGGCGCTCAGCCTTCATAGGGGGAGCGTATACGTTGATGAGCCTAATCGGCTCTCCTGCCCAGGAACCGTCTACGACCAACAAGCGGCCGCAGGCGAGCTCCTGGACAGAGTCAACAGTAAATACGCTTCCCCTAATCAGGATGGCAACCCCTGCAGACTTACAGTCGCCCCCACCAGACCAGTAGGACGGGCCATGGGTCCACTGCCTGGCCAGATGATGGTATGACCTGGAAGAGGGGAGAGTACATTCCTGCAGCATAAATACATCACTCGACTGCTTGGAAAGAAAAGTTAGCACCATCTGACATCTAGTCCTATCTCTAACACTCCTCACATTGAGGCTAAAGATGTTAAGTTTAGCAGCCATGGGGGAGAATAAAGAAGGTTAGTGCAAACGATACACCTTAGTTACCAGTCCGGTCGGGCGGATCCTCCTCGCCTGGCGGGTCCGAAAGATCCAGCAGGCCCTCTGACAGAAATTGTTCCAGGATTGTAGCCACCTGGATGTCTGTTGTGAAGTCGATGACCTCAGGTTCAGACACGAGTTCCTCCACCATCTGCTCCATTTCCTCCTGCTGCGCAAGGGAATCTTCGCAGATTTCCACGACTTGTCGCTTTGAGGACTCAGCAGCTGGGCTGTCCCTCACCTTTCTCTTCCTCTGGATGGCACCTGAGGAGACAAGAGGGGGAAAATCCTCCAGGGAGAGGACTCCAGCAGCTGGAGGGGAAGATGTTAGTGCTGCTGGAGCTGGGGAGAAGGGAGGCTGGGTTGGGAGAGGTGCAGGTGACAGGACCACTGAGATGGGTGGGTAGGAGAAGGTGAGAGCCTCAGTGGGGGTGACAGGGGTTGGGGACGGGGGGGTGGGGAGGGCCGGGCGAGGGAGGGTGGGAAGGGTAGGGCGAGGGAGGGCCGGGAAAGGGGGGGGAGGGACTGTCGTCTTCTTACCATCCTTCTTTTTCCCGGTCTTCTGTGCCGCTGGAGCTCTGGCTGGGGCGGGGTTCCCTCTGGCTGGAGCTTTCGCTGCTACAGTTGCCCAGGATCGATCCCTCTTCGGGCAGTCCTTGTAAGAGTGGGCTGCTTGTCCGCAGAGGTTGCACATTGTCCGTTTCGGGCAGTCTTTGGTCTCGTGTCCTGTTACCCGGCAGTTCTTGCAGGCGTCCTCCTTGCAGTCCTTCACCGAATGACCCTTCTTGCTGCATCTCCTGCAGATCTGCGGCATGTCCGGGTAATAGATGAGGCCGTAGGAGTTGCCCAGCGAGAATGACTGGGGCAGGTGCTGGAGGCCGTCTTCCGCGCTCGAATCCTTGTTCAGTCGGACGATTACCGACCACTTGCCAGTCCAGAAGCCGAGTCCGTTCAGGATGTGGGTGGGTTCCCTCACCACTGTGCAGAACCGCTTCAGGAGCGTGGTGATGTCTTTGCCGGGGGTGTGTGGGTTCCGCATTGAGACCGTCACCCGCCTTTCCTCTCTTTGGACAGGGCAGTTGCCCACAAAGCGAGAGAAAGGGGATTCAGGCCTCGCCGCTTTCACCATCTCCCAGTACCTTCTGCAGATGTTGATCGAAGCGAAGGTCACGAAGAACATCCCGGTCATGAAGGCCTGGATACTGATGGTCTCCGGCTTAGCGAAGCCCTGATCCAGGAGCATCTTCTGGCAGAACACTTCTTCCGTCATGTCCGGCACTCTCCCGTCCACCTCCTTGAGCTTCAGGGCCACCGTCTGCTTCATCCAGGGCTCCAGGGTTGGAGCAGCCTGGTTCGGCTTCCTGGTGGCCTGTTGGCTTGAGGAGGCTTCAGGAGGAGATGTCCTGGCCTGGGCCGGCTCACCTGGTCCATCAGCCTTCTCCTTCTGGGTGGCAGGGTTGCTGGTTGAGGCCATGGCTTCTTCCAGCTGTTCCTGTCGCTTGGGGAGGATCTTCGATAGCTCTTTCCCGAAGGGGGCGGAGCTATGCAAATCTTCTCCTTGCTGGCCGAGGTTCTTCCACGAAATTTCTTCCGCAGCGGTTCCTCGTCGAGCTTCTTCTTCTGCGGCCGAGCTTCTTCGAAGATCCCCTTCAGCGGCGGCTCTTCTCCGAAGTTCTCCTTCTTCTTCCCGGCAGCGATCTCCCGGAGCTTCTTCCTCGATGGCGGCTTCTCCCTTCTGGATCGTCGTCTTCGCTGGTTCTTCTCCGCAGTTCGTCGCCGGCTTCGTCTGGAACGCTCTTGGATCGCTAAGCTAGTGTTTATAGCCCCCAGTGGTTCTCCGAGCTATCTATCCTTACAAGGACTGATAAGAACAGATACTACACTTGATCTTAGCCAAAAGGCCGAGAAGCGATAACCCGAATGGGCCGGCCGTTGACCGAGCCTGCCTAATACTGCTGTTCACCCCTTGCAGCGATTGATTCAGCCTACTCCTAGGCAATTCCATGGGGCCCTGCAGGCTCACACACATTTACAGCTACTAAGCGGGAGGGAGGTGAATAAAGGCCGGAGAGGAAGCTACACAGGATTTGCTTCTTTTGCTTGCACCACAATGCAGTGCTGAAAGAGGAGGAATCTACATAAAAACGCCTTCTTGGCAACGCCCAAATGCCCTCCTGCCGTGCAAATACTGGCGGCGGCAGCAGTAGCAGTAAGTGCATGCCCACTGCCACCCCTTCTCCTTTCACACCTTGTATCAGCTTTAATCCAGTCAGGTGCTGCCTGCTGAGCAGCACTGACCAACACTGCCTGGGCCCAGGCTTTTATCTCTGAGGCCCCATTATGATGTCAGAAAGCTGGCTCTGGAATCCTGAGGGCTCCACTATGACACGTGCAAAGTTCCGTCTGAACTTTATATAAGACGGTGAGGCTCAGTCAGTCACTCAGTGTTGCCTGAGAGGGCAACACTGCAACAGCCGGCCGCCAGGCTGTCTTTTTTTTGCACAGCTAGTTGCCTCCAGGAGGCCACAAGAGGGAGACAAGGGACTGCAAAATGGAAAATAGGCATCCACCAACTTTACAGACAACTTGTTCTCCTTGCTCCTACAACCTCCATCCTTGCACAGTTTGTTATTCTTCCAGGTAACAAAGTAACAAATCCAAATTGCTGCTCTCTTTGTAGGCAAGCAAGGCTTTGTTGCAACTGCAATTCTTACTTCTTCTTGAAATGTAGGGACGACAGTACATTCCATCACATCCATCTAGTGTACACAGGTAGGTCCATTGTGGCGGGTAGGCGGCTGGCTGCTTTAATGGCTGTTTGCTGTTCCCCTACTCCACTATTTGACTGTGGTGCTGCATCAATCAGTGGCTGGCTCAGGTGCAGCTCTTTAACTTACCTAGGAGGGAGGGCGGAGAGAAGACAAGGAAGGTGAATGAGCTGTTCCAATGTGAAATGCCGGAAACACAGAAACACAGAAGACACACACACACACACACAACAAGAGGTGGCAATGTATTAATTAATTGCATTTAATAAATGAGCTCATTATCACACATGACTGTACAAATGCATTGTCCAACAGGTGTTGAAATAATGGGATTAAAAGGGGAGATCCCTTCAGAAAGACAGAAACAATGGCAAAGAGAAAAAACACTTTTGGAATCTGCTTTTAGTCAACACATAAGGAAAGGGTGCACCGGTCCTGGAAATACTGCAATACCAGGTCAATGCGTGGAGTGGACAGAGCAAGCTCTATTTCCATCTCCCTGTTCTAAAAATCCATTTAATATATGGTCCCCAGATAGGGGACGTATCAGATATTAAACTGATAAGAACAGATACTACACTTGATCTTAGCCAAAAGGCCGAGAAGCGATAACCCGAATGGGCCGGCCGTTGACCGAGCCTGCCTAATACTGCTGTTCACCCCTTGCAGCGATTGATTCAGCCTACTCCTAGGCAATTCCATGGGGCCCTGCAGGCTCACACACATTTACAGCTACTAAGCGGGAGGGAGGTGAATAAAGGCCGGAGAGGAAGCTACACAGGATTTGCTTCTTTTGCTTGCACCACAATGCAGTGCTGAAAGAGGAGGAATCTACATAAAAACGCCTTCTTGGCAACGCCCAAATGCCCTCCTGCCGTGCAAATACTGGCGGCGGCAGCAGTAGCAGTAAGTGCATGCCCACTGCCACCCCTTCTCCTTTCACACCTTGTATCAGCTTTAATCCAGTCAGGTGCTGCCTGCTGAGCAGCACTGACCAACACTGCCTGGGCCCAGGCTTTTATCTCTGAGGCCCCATTATGATGTCAGAAAGCTGGCTCTGGAATCCTGAGGGCTCCACTATGACACGTGCAAAGTTCCGTCTGAACTTTATATAAGACGGTGAGGCTCAGTCAGTCACTCAGTGTTGCCTGAGAGGGCAACACTGCAACAGCCGGCCGCCAGGCTGTCTTTTTTTTGCACAGCTAGTTGCCTCCAGGAGGCCACAAGAGGGAGACAAGGGACTGCAAAATGGAAAATAGGCATCCACCAACTTTACAGACAACTTGTTCTCCTTGCTCCTACAACCTCCATCCTTGCACAGTTTGTTATTCTTCCAGGTAACAAAGTAACAAATCCAAATTGCTGCTCTCTTTGTAGGCAAGCAAGGCTTTGTTGCAACTGCAATTCTTACTTCTTCTTGAAATGTAGGGACGACAGTACATTCCATCACATCCATCTAGTGTACACAGGTAGGTCCATTGTGGCGGGTAGGCGGCTGGCTGCTTTAATGGCTGTTTGCTGTTCCCCTACTCCACTATTTGACTGTGGTGCTGCATCAATCAGTGGCTGGCTCAGGTGCAGCTCTTTAACTTACCTAGGAGGGAGGGCGGAGAGAAGACAAGGAAGGTGAATGAGCTGTTCCAATGTGAAATGCCGGAAACACAGAAACACAGAAGACACACACACACACACACAACAAGAGGTGGCAATGTATTAATTAATTGCATTTAATAAATGAGCTCATTATCACACATGACTGTACAAATGCATTGTCCAACAGGTGTTGAAATAATGGGATTAAAAGGGGAGATCCCTTCAGAAAGACAGAAACAATGGCAAAGAGAAAAAACACTTTTGGAATCTGCTTTTAGTCAACACATAAGGAAAGGGTGCACCGGTCCTGGAAATACTGCAATACCAGGTCAATGCGTGGAGTGGACAGAGCAAGCTCTATTTCCATCTCCCTGTTCTAAAAATCCATTTAATATATGGTCCCCAGATAGGGGACGTATCAGATATTAAACTGATAAGAACAGATTTTTTTTTTTTTTTTTTTTACAAAAGTTTTTATTTATCAATTGAAACAAAATACAAGTACAATATACATCATAATACAATCAGAACAATGTCAGTGTCATACAATCGTTTCAGTTCACACAAGTAATGTACAAAATAATCACACCCAATGTTTCCATTTCTTAACCTTCCAGATCCCCTCAGAATCTGACCCAGAACGTTTACAATCAAGCTTGTACATAAAATACAATCTACTGAGAAACAATTTAATACAGTCATCAACAGACATTTTGTCTTTTTTATAAACCAGAATATTTCGTGAGTCCCATAAAGTTTCACGCAGGGCAATAGTGAACATCCACACTAGTCTGTGTTGCACAGACATTGTAAGGCCTACCCCATAAAGTAACATGCTGACAGAGGCAGAAGAGATGCCAGTAAGTTCTAAAAACAAACGCTTTAACTTAGCAATGACCTGTTTGGCATAGGGACAACCATAAAGCAAGTGAAATACGGTTTCTATGTCACCGCAATTTTCCCTCGGACACTGTTCAGATGGCGCCATATCTCTGCGTTTTAAGAACGCCTTTGTTGGAAGAGCCTCATGAAAGGATAACCATGTCACCTCCCTTTGTTTGGGTGACACTGGCAAAGCACTGACCATTTTCCATGCATTTTTAGCCTGAGAGCTAGACAGGTCAGCTATGTTCGTTACAATTTCATCCTTCCGGTACCATTTCAGAATATGAATTTTACTGGTGCTTAATAATCCCAAGGATTCTAGATTATATTTATTCTTGAAATATTGTAGTGCAAAGTAAAAAGGAGGCGCAACAAAGGCCCAAGGTTTGGTTCTATCTAACGGTAACCAACCCCATTTATGAAACATCCAGCCACCCAAATATCGGATCATGTGACCGGCCCATCTTTTAGATAGTACTAACTTGTGTATTAATAACCAGGAGTGCATGTGAGATAGAAAAGCAATGTCAGGAAAATGTAGACCACCGTTAATGGGTAATTTCAGACATTTGACACGAGCAACTTTCTCAGCTTTTGACCCCCATAGAAAGATACACAATATTCTGGTCATTTGCTGTATCCACCTGCTGGAGGGAGTGAAAACACAGGTGAGATAAAAAATCATGGGCAAGATGACTGCCTTTATTATGAGCACCTTCCCAAAAAGAGACATTTGCCTGGTCTTATAGAAGTTCAGCTTCTGTGTTACTCTTTCACCCAACTTCTGAAAGGATTGGCTACCTTTTAACGCCTGATCATAATGAACCCCCAGAATAGTCAGTCCCTGTGGGTCATGGGGCACCTGTGTGTCTTGTACAGGTGTGACAGCCGCAAACGTTGAGTATTTGCATTTATCCCAGTTTACAGACATGGCAGACACATTACAGAAAATACGTAAATGTAATTTTGCTCTATTCAGGTCCGCTTGGGATGTGTTAACCAACACCACATCATCCATATAGGCCAGTAATTTTACTGCCTCACCTTGAGACCCTGGGAGAAAGAAACCTTTTATTATTTTATCTTTAATAACAGACTGAATAAAAGTTTCCATGACACTTATGAAAAGTACTGGCGACAAAGGGCACCCCTGCCGCACCCCAGAAGAAACCGTAAAAGGGTCGCCTAGGGAACCATTAACTTGAACACAGCTAGTAACCTCCGAATACATACTTTGAATGACTCGCAGCATCTGTGCAGGGATACCAAAAGCACGTAAAACAGAAAATAAAAATTGATGTGAAACTGTGTCATACGCTTTTTGCAGATCAATGGAAGTAAGAACTAATAGCGAACGATTAGATAAAGACATATGAATAATATCCCTAACTAGCAAAAGGTTTTCATGAATACGCCTACCAGGCACTGCACATGTCTGAGCAGGCCCGATAAGATCTGGTAACACAGCGCTAAGTCTGGATGTGAGAATTTTCGCCACCACCTTATAATCAACATTGAGTAATGTAATAGGGCGCCAGTTTTTGACATCCCTACGGTCACCCTTCTTATACAATAAAGTAATCACTCCATTCTTCATAGAAGCAGATAATTCCCCTGTAGAAATAATCAAGTGAATGATTTGGACAAAAACTATTTTGATGATGTCCCAAAAGGTAATATAAAATTCCTTAGATAATCCATCTAAACCTGGGGTCTTATTATTCTGCATGGACTTTAAGGTATTCAGAACTTCTTCCTCCGTCACAGGTGCCACTAAGGAGGGGACAGCGGTATCATGGACCTGCTTATCAAGGACAGAACAATAGTCATCAATTTCTTCACTTGAAGCAGCATCACGATTAGAATACAATGCAGAGTAAAAGTTAGATATAACAGGTCCCACACCTGGGCCCTGCACCTCATTGCCTTGGTCATCTAAAACAGTTTTGAACACAGAATGAACACGAACAGATTTTTTAAAGAAATACCTGGTGCAGCACTCATTTTCCTCCATATGCTGCACCTTAGCACGAAACATAATGCTTTTACCCCGTCGGGCAAGGGTGTCATTGAAAGCCTGTTTGGCAGTTTGTAATTCGTCATAAACATCAATCCCTTCTCTTTGTAATTTCCCCAAAACCACAAGGTTGTTGATTAGTTTGGTATATTGCCTTCTATGCTGCTTGGCCAAACTTCTGCCGTAACGCTGGAAGAAGGAGGCAACATTTACTTTTATCCAATCCCACCACAACAGAGGTGAGGCGAAGGAGGTTTCCTTTGAAACCCATACATTAAATTGCATTTCAAACAATTTATGAACATCGGGTTCCCCTAAAAGTAAGTTGTTGAGTTTCCAAAACCCCTTGCCTTGCACAATGGCACCTTGTAAGGACACATCACATAATAAACCCACATGGTCAGAAAAACCAACATTAACAATGGAAAAATTGCATAACTGTAAAATGAGATGTGCAAAACATAAAGTCAATGCGTGATTTCACCTTGCCATGATCAGCATAGTAGGTGTAAATAGGGTCAGAGTGATGTGGAACAGCACAAATGTCCTTTAAGGAGAAATCCTGTAAGATAGAATTTAGCAAAGTTCCAGTGCTGTCCAGTTTACAGTTATTTGTAGTACCACAGCGCCCTCTAGTGTCAATGATACTATTGAAATCTCCTGCAAGTACAGTTGGTAAAGTACCTGGCAGGAAAACCTTTAAATTATGAAAAAATTCTAAACGGTCAGCCTTGTTTGCAGGGGCATAAACATTAAATAATCGAAAAGGAGTCCCGGACAAGTCCATGTCGAGTTGCTGAAGCCGACCTGGTATTAAAACAGTATGATGGAAACAGTTTATCACAGAAGATTTGAGAAGAACCCCGACTCCAGTATTTCTAGTTAAGTCTGAAGGAGCCCAGTAAGCTGGCCCAGCTTGCCACTCCAAATTAGAGGGCATAACATTTAAAGCACATTCCTGGAGGCAAATCAGGTCCACAGGCTGAGTACGTAAAAAGTCTAAAACAGCAGCCCGTCTGTTTGTCGAGGCAATACCCCTGACATTTAGGGAAAGTACCCGTAACATTAGAATAAACTATATACAGTTAAAAAGTACTAAACCAGTCAAGGAGGGCCTTCGGAAAAGCCACATACCTCCTGTAGAAGTTGAACGCCAACGGAGTCCAGAAATTCGGAAGACGGGGAAATTAGAGGCGGGTCCTGGTGATGCGGAAGAGCCGTGTCCTCTTCAGAAGAGCAGGATAAGGCACTGTAGCGGTTGGGACTGGCAATGGAGTCCATCATCTTTTTCTTTGGAGGGCCTGCTCCGTCCTTACCAGGCTTGCGACGGGCCTTCACAACGGAGAAAACAGATCGATCTAGATCCTGATGGGGAGTAGGTGATATCACAGACCCAGAGGTAGTGGGTGCAGAGAGGTCCATACCCGCCGGCTCTGTATCCGCCCATACGATGGTCATGCCACTTTCCTCTGTGTCGGACTGGAAAGAAGAAAGGAACTCTTCAATCTCTGTAGCAGATGATGCGGTGTGCTGTGGCGAGGGAGCCTCAACCCTTGGAGCAGGGGAGACCTCAGCCGGCTTCTGCAGCTCTGTAACCTGGCTCAACGAAGAAGAAGCTGGAACAGCATCCGTCTGGGAAACAGCAGGCAAGTCCTTCAGAGAATCTGATGTAGAAGCTGGCACCAGGCCAGGACAATTCAGAGGCGGCAAGAGGGTCAGAGCCTGGGCCATAGGTAGCTCATTTGCGGGTGCCTCAGGCTCTGCCTCTGCCAGCTGGACCTCCAGGAAGATGGGCCCTCGTCCCGATCGGGCGGCATCAGCGTAGCTACGATTCGTCATCATTCCTCTGGGGCAGGCTCGCACCAAATGTTCTTTGGAGCCACACAGGTCACAGGTGCGAGGTTGGGAACAGTGCCCAGCATCATGGCTCGCGCTTCCACAGTTCCGGCAGCAGCGACCAGTCGGGCAGGAC
>NW_027463928.1:0-36873 GCF_050947455.1 Rhinoderma darwinii
ATATATATATATATCAGGGAGGATCAGTCAGTATATATATATATATATCAGGGAGGATCAGTCAGTATATATATATATATATATATATCAGGGAGGATCAGTCAGTATATATATATCAGGGAGGATCAGTCAGTATATATATATATATATATCAGGGAGGATCAGTCAGTATATATATATATATATATATATATATATCAGGGAGGATCAGTCAGTATATATATATATATCTATCAGGGAGGATCAGTCAGTGTATATATATATCAGGGAGGATCAGTCAGTATATATATATATATATATATATATCAGGGAGGATCAGTCAGTATATATATATATATCAGGGAGGATCAGTCAGTATATATATAAGGAAGGATCGGTCAGTATATATATCAGGGAGGATCGGTCAGTATATATATCAGGGAGGATCGGTCAGTATATATATATATATATTATATATCAGGGAGGATCAGTCAGTATATATATATCAGGGAGGATCAGTCAGTATATATATATATCAGGGAGGATGAGTCAGTATATATATATCAGGGAGGATCAGTCAGTATATATATATCAGGGAGGATCAGTCAGTATATATATATATCAGGGAGGATCAGTCAGTATATATATATATATATCAGGGAGGATCAGTCAGTATATATATATATATATATATCAGGGAGGATCAGTCAGTATATATATATATATATCAGGGAGGATCAGTCAGTATATATATATATATATATATCAGGGAGGATCAGTCAGTATATATATATATATATATCAGTGAGGATCAGTCAGTATATATATATATATATCAGGGAGGATCAGTCAGTATATATATATATATATATATATCAGGGAGGATCAGTCAGTATATATATATATATATATATATATATAT
The DNA here is from genome assembly GCF_050947455.1 of Rhinoderma darwinii. Taxonomy (NCBI): domain Eukaryota; kingdom Metazoa; phylum Chordata; class Amphibia; order Anura; family Rhinodermatidae; genus Rhinoderma; species Rhinoderma darwinii. The sequence goes on from NW_027463928.1 coordinate 902, forward strand.
ATATATCAGGGGGGATCAGTCAGTATATATATATATATATATATCAGGGAGGATCAGTCAGTATATATATATCAGGGAGGATCAGTCAGTATATATATATATCAGGGGGGATCAGTCAGTATATATATATATCAGGGAGGATCAGTCAGTATATATATATCAGGGAGGATCAGTCAGTATATATATATATCAGGGGGGATCAGTCAGTATATATATATATCAGGGAGGATCAGTCAGTATATATATATATATATATTATATATCAGGGAGGATCAGTCAGTATATATATATATATATATATATATATCAGGGAGGATCAGTCAGTATATATATATATATATATATCAGGGAGGATCAGTCAGTATATATATATATATATATCAGGGAGGATCAGTCAGTATATATATATATATATCAGGGAGGATCAGTCAGTATATATATATATATATATATATATATATATATATATATATCAGGGGGGATCAGTCAGTATATATATATATATATATCAGGGAGGATCAGTCAGTATATATATATATATATATATATATCAGGGAGGATCGGTCAGTATATATATATATATCAGGGAGGATCAGTCAGTATATATATATATATATATATCAGGGAGGATCAGTCAGTATATATATATATCAGGGAGGATCAGTCAGTATATATATATATCAGGGAGGATCAGTCAGTATATATATATATATATCAGGGAGGATCAGTCAGTATATATATATATATATATATATATCAGGGAGGATCAGTCAGTATATATATATCAGGGAGGATCAGTCAGTATATATATATATATATATATCAGGGAGGATCAGTCAGTATATATATATATATATATCAGGGAGGATCAGTCAGTATATATATATATATATATATATATCAGGGAGGATCAGTCAGTATATATATATATCTATCAGGGAGGATCACTCAGTATATATATATATATCAGGGAGGATCAGTCAGTATATATATATATATATCAGGGAGGATCACTCAGTATATATATATATATATCAGAGAGGATCAGTCAGTATATATATATATATATATCAGGGGGGATCAGTCAGTATATATATATATATATATCAGGGAGGATCAGTCAGTATATATATATATCTATCAGGGAGGATCAGTCAGTATATATATATATCAGGGAGGATCAGTCAGTATATATATATATATATCAGGGTGGATCAGTCAGTATATATATATATATATATCAGGGAGGATCAGTCAGTATATATATATATCAGGGAGGATCAGTCAGTATATATATATATATATCAGGGAGGATCAGTCAGTATATATATATATATCAGGGAGGATCAGTCAGTATATATATATATATCAGGGAGGATCAGTCAGTATGTATATATATATATCAGGGAGGATCAGTCAGTATATATATATATATATATATATATATATATCAGGGAGGATCAGTCAGTATATATATATATATATATCAGGGAGGATCAGTCAGTATATATATATATATATATATATATATCAGGGAGGATCAGTCAGTATATATATATATATATCAGGGAGGATCAGTCAGTATATATATATATATATATCAGGGAGGATCAGTCAGTATATATATATATATATATATATATATCAGGGAGGATCAGTCAGTATATATATATATATATATCAGGGAGGATCAGTCAGTATATATATATATATATATCAGGGAGGATCAGTCAGTATATATATATCAGGGAGGATCAGTCAGTATATATATATATATATCAGGGAGGATCAGTCAGTATATATATATATATATATCAGGGAGGATCAGTCAGTATATATATATATCTATCAGGGAGGATCAGTCAGTATATATATATATATATCAGGGAGGATCAGTCAGTATATATATATATATATCAGGGAGGATCACTCAGTATATATATATATATCAGGGAGGGTCAGTATATATATATATATATATATATATATATCAGGGGGGATCAGTCAGTATATATATATATATATATATATCAGGGAGGATCAGTCAGTATATATATATATCTATCAGGGAGGATCAGTCAGTATATATATATATCAGGGAGGATCAGTCAGTATATATATATATATATCAGGGTGGATCAGTCAGTATATATATATATATATATATATATCAGGGAGGATCAGTCAGTATATATATATATATCAGGGAGGATCAGTCAGTATATATATATATATCAGGGAGGATCAGTCAGTATATATATATATATCAGGGAGGATCAGTCAGTATATATATATATATCAGGGAGGATCAGTCAGTATATATATATATATATATATCAGGGAGGATCAGTCAGTATATATATCAGGGAGGATTAGTCAGTATATATATATATATCAGGGAGGATCAGTCAGTATATATATATATATATCAGGGAGGATCAGTCAGTATATATATATATATCTATCAGGGAGGATCAGTCAGTATATATATATATATCTATCAGGGAGGATCAGTCAGTATATATATATATATCAGGGAGGATCAGTCAGTATATATATATATATATATATATATATATATATATATATCAGGGAGGATCAGTCAGTATATATATATATATATATATATATATCAGGGAGGATCAGTCAGTATATATATATATATCAGGGAGGATCAGTCAGTATATATATATATATATCAGGGAGGATCAGTCAGTATATATATATATATCAGGGAGGATCAGTCAGTATATATACATATCAGGGAGGATCAGTCAGTATATATATATATATCAGGGAGGATCAGTCAGTATGTATATATATATATCAGGGAGGATCGGTCAGTATATATATATATATCAGGGAGGATCAGTCAGTGTATATATATATATATCAGGGAGGATCAGTCAGTGTATATATATATATATATATATATCAGGGAGGATCAGTCAGTATATATATATATATATCAGGGAGGATCGGTCAGTATATATATATATCAGGGAGGATCAGTCAGTGTATATATATATATATATATATATATATATATCAGGGAGGATCAGTCAGTATATATATATATATATCAGGGAGGATCAGTCAGTATATATATATCAGGGAGGATCAGTCAGTATATATATATATATCAGGGAGGATCAGTCAGTATATATATATATATATCAGGGAGGATCAGTCAGTATATATATATCAGGGAGGATCAGTCAGTATATATATGTATCAGGGAGGATCGGTCAGTATATATATATATCAGGGAGGATCAGTCAGTGTATATATATATCAGGGAGGATCAGTCAGTATATATATATATATATCAGGGAGGATCAGTCAGTATATATATATATATCAGGGAGGATCAGTCAGTATATATATATATATCAGGGAGGATCAGTCAGTATATATATATATATCAGGGAGGATCAGTCAGTATATATATATATCAGGGAGGATCAGTCAGTATATATATATATATATCAGGGAGGATCAGTCAGTATATATATATATAGATCAGGGAGGATCAGTCAGTATATATATATATCAGGGAGGATCAGTCAGTATATATATATATATCAGGGAGGATCAGTCAGTATATATATATATCAGGGAGGATCAGTCAGTATATATATATGTATCAGGGAGGATCGGTCAGTATATATATATATATCAGGGAGGATCAGTCAGTATATATATATATCAGGGAGGATCAGTCAGTATATATATATATCAGGGAGGATCAGTCAGTATATATATATATATCAGGGAGGATCGGTCAGTATATATATATATATATATATCAGGGAGGATCAGTCAGTATATATATATATATCAGGGAGGATCAGTCAGTATATATATATCAGGGAGGATCAGTCAGTATATACATATGTATATCAGGGAGGATCAGTCAGTATATATATATGTATCAGGGAGGGTCAGTAGATTTATATATATATAAGGAAGGATCGGTCAGTATATATATCAGGGAGGATCGGTCAGTATATATATCAGGGAGGATCAGTCAGTATATATATATATATATATCAGGGAGGATCGGTCAGTATATATATCAGGGAGGATCAGTCAGTATATATATATATATATATATATCAGGGAGGATCAATCAGTATATACATGAGCTGCAAAGCCTGGTATATAGACCAGCAGTTGTGGCTGCGTACCTGGTGCTTCCTTAGCTCGTCCACGTATCGGTTCATATCTCCCTCTGCTTGGCCGTCTTTTCCTGGAAACAGTCAGTAATTTATTAGTGGAGCGGCCGCTAATCAGGAACTTCTACCCTCCATAAATCACATCAGTGCCAGGAAGGGGGCTCGAAAGCCGTGTCACTGTAGATTGTCAGAATCTCACACATTCAAACCTTCCAGTGTCAATGTAGCGCCCCATAGTGCACAACACTGGACAGATCACCCCCGCGTATTACATGGACGTGCCCCCCTAAAAGAAAACAACCCCTTTACAGAGAACCAGTCACCTCTCCTGGCATGTCAGGATTAGTACATACCTAAATTACCCATGAGAACAATTCTGGAGCATATCTGTTCCTCTGTTGTTCCTCCTGACATTTATGAATACATTGACAGCTGGGTGTTATCAGTTGGGGGGGTGTCCCTATACAGTCTGAGATTATGAGCACTGATTGGTCAGTGTCAGACTCAGTATCTAGGGACACGCAACTTGGACAAGGGGAAGGACAACACCCAGTTGTCAATATATTTTAAAAAAATTCTAGGAGGAATAACAGAGGAACGGCGCAACATACAGTTCTAAGAAAAGATGCTCCAGAATTTAGTAAAATAGTCGTCCGGAGGTGACAGATCCTTAAAGCAGAATTTATCTCTAGTGCAGATCAGGGGTGTCGTGTGACGTTCTAACAAATCAACACAACTGCCCCCCCTGATCTGCCGCCACATAGAACCAGTCAGGGGGGGCAGGAGAACGACTGCAGCCGCCGGACTACCCAGACTACAGCGACCGCGGGGAGAAGTGCCGCGTACCTCTAGATATGACTGCAGCGTTACATTATATATTATCTCACTGTCCTTTACCTTCACATGACATGGCGGTGCAAACCCAGTTCCCACAGGCGCAGACGCAGCGATTACACTGAACCTGAGTCTCTGCTCCGTCCTCGTAAGTCTCGTCTTCAAGGGCGCATTCTGTAGAGCAGAAATAGTCAGAGCGTGAATATACAGCGGTCACAGGAGGAGTATACAGCAATCACAGGGAGAGTATACAGCGGTCACAGGGGGAATATACAGCGGTCACGGGGAGAGTATACAGCGGTCACAGGAGGAGTATACAGCGGTCACAGGAGGAGTATACAGCGGTCACAGGGGGAATATACAGCGGTCACAGGGAGAGTATACAGCGGTCACAGGGAGAGTATACAGCGGTCACAGGGGGAATATACAGCGGTCACGGGGAGAGTATACAGCGGTCACAGGGAGAGTATACAGCGGTCACGGGGGAATATACAGCGGTCACGGGGAGAGTATACAGCGGTCACAGGGAGAGTATACAGCGGTCACAGGGGGAATATACAGCGGTCACGGGGAGAGTATACAGCGGTCACAGGGAGAGTATACAGCGGTCACGGGGGAATATACAGCGGTCACGGGGAGAGTATACAGCGGTCACAGGGAGAATATACAGCGGTCACAGGGAGAATATACAGCGGTCACGGGGAGAGTATACAGCGGTCACGGGGAGAGTATACAGCGGTCACGGGGAGAGTATACAGCGGTCACGGGGAGAATATACAGCGGTCACAGGGAGAATATACAGCGGTCACAGGGAGAATATACAGCGGTCACAGGAGGAGTATACAGCGGTCACGGGGAGAGTATACAGCGGTCACAGGGGGAATATACAGCGGTCACGGGGAGAGTATACAGCGGTCACAGGGAGAATATACAGCGGTCACGGGGAGAATATACAGCGGTCACAGGGAGAATATACAGCGGTCACAGGGAGAATATACAGCGGTCACAGGGAGAATATACAGCGGTCACAGGGAGAATATACAGCGGTCACAGGAGGAGTATACAGCGGTCACGGGGAGAGTATACAGCGGTCACGGGGAGAGTATACAGCGGTCACGGGGAGAGTATACAGCGGTCACGGGGAGAGTATACAGCGGTCACGGGGAGAGTATACAGCGGTCACGGGGAGAGTATACAGCGGTCACGGGGAGAGTATACAGCGGTCACGGGGAGAGTATACAGCGGTCACAGGGGGAATATACAGCGGTTACGGGGAGAGTATACAGCGGTCACAGGGAGAATATACAGCGGTCACAGGGAGAATATACAGCGGTCACAGGGAGAATATACAGCGGTCACAGGGAGAATATACAGCGGTCACAGGGAGAATATACAGCGGTCACAGGGAGAATATACAGCGGTCACAGGGAGAATATACAGCGGTCACAGGAGGAGTATACAGCGGTCACAGGAGGAGTATACAGCGGTCACGGGGAGAGTATACAGCGGTCACGGGGAGAGTATACAGCGGTCACGGGGAGAGTATACAGCGGTCACGGGGAGAGTATACAGCGGTCACGGGGAGAGTATACAGCGGTCACAGGGAGAATATACAGCGGTCACAGGGAGAATATACTGCGGTCACAGGAGGAGTATACAGCGGTCACGGGGAGAGTATACAGCGGTCACGGGGAGAGTATACAGCGGTCACGGGGAGAGTATACAGCGGTCAAGGGGAGAGTATACAGCGGTCACGGGGAGAGTATACAGCGGTCACGGGGAGAGTATACAGCGGTCACGGGGAGAGTATACAGCGGTCACGGGGAGAGTATACAGCGGTCACGGGGAGAGTATACAGCGGTCACGGGGAGAGTATACAGCGGTCACGGGGAGAGTATACAGCGGTCACGGGGAGAGTATACAGCGGTCACGGGGAGAGTATACAGCGGTCACGGGGAGAGTATACAGCGGTCACGGGGAGAGTATACAGCGGTCACGGGGAGAGTATACAGCGGTCACGGGGAGAATATACAGCGGTCACGGGGAGAGTATACAGCGGTCACGGGGAGAGTATACAGCGGTCACGGGGAGAGTATACAGCGGTCACGGGGAGAGTATACAGCGGTCACGGGGAGAGTATACAGCGGTCACGGGGAGAGTATACAGCGGTCACGGGGAGAGTATACAGCGGTCACGGGGAGAGTATACAGCGGTCACGGGGAGATTATACAGCGGTCACGGGGAGATTATACAGCGGTCACAGGGAGATTATACAGCGGTCACAGGGAGATTATACAGCGGTCACAGGGAGAGTATACAGCGGTCACAGGGAGAATATACAGCGGTCACAGGGAGAATATACAGCGGTCACAGGGAGAATATACAGCGGTCACAGGGAGAATATACAGCGGTCACAGGGAGTATATACAGCAGTCACAGGGAGAAAATACGGGGTTCCACTTACTTTTCTCTGGGGGGTTATATGTGGGGTTCAGACACTTCAGGAACTCATTGAAGCTCAGTTTCCAGTCGGCGTTCTCGTCTGACAGCTCGATCAGGGCCTCCACACACAGACCTCTGAGAATAAAGGACAAACCACCCAGGTTATTATCTATTCTGTCATGTAATTGTAAAGGTTCTGCCAGACACAGCTTCTGTGTCGACGCCCGTGGTTAATCAGTCTGCACCTGATCCTAGGTCTGCTAGAGTGACTCGATCATCTACCACTCAGGCTGGTAGGCTGAGGAGTGGGAGAACCTATCACAGCCTGGCCAGACGGTTCTAGCTCCCACCCTCGGTCTATGTATACCTGCATTTGCTTCTTGTCTTTGCCTGTGATTCTCTCTTGTTTCCTGGCTCTGCTGTTCCTGCTGTTACTATTGACCTCTGATTCAAATTGACCCTGGCTTTACTAACTACTCTCCTGCTCTGCGATTTGTACCTCGTGCACTCCTGGTTTGACTCGGCTCATTCACTACTCCTGTTGCTCACGGTGTTGCCGTGGGTAACTGCCCCATTTCTCTTAGCTTCTGTGTACCCTTGTCTGTTTGTCTGTCGTGCACTTATTGAGCGTAGGGACCGTCGCCCAGTTGTACGCCGTCGCCTAGGACGGGCCGTGCGAGTAGGCAGGGACTGAGTGGCGGGTAGATTAGGGCTCACTTCTCCGTCATTACAGTAATATTGTACCCCCTACAGTGTCTTACATAAACCCCCTTATGCCTCATCTTCTGTCATCCACCCAATATACCAAACATCTAGAACGGCGCCAGTGACTTTTTGTCATTGTTTTTGCTGCTTTATTATTGCGTTTTTTTTGGGGGGTAAAAGTTACAAATATATTTTCTTGACATTTTAACAAAACAAAAAACACCCAAAATAATAATAATAAGAAGAGATGCCGCCGCATGCCACAAAGATTTCAATTGAACCCTATTACTGCCTGAATATGTGGCCGCTGCACTGGTCAGATGGCTCATTTTTTGGTTTGACCTCCTCACATTTACAGCCATAACAACGATTACTTCTTATTTTTACATGGGCGCAGCTGCATGAGATCTGGTTTTGTAATTTGCGGACTGTCGTTTTTCTAGGCTCCATTTTGCTTACACCTATAGTGGTTTTCCATGACCGGGCAGCTGATTAATTATCCACAGGATAGGTCATCAGTATATGATCGGTGCGGGTCCGATACACAGACCCCGCACCGATCAGCTGCTCCGACTGCCTCCGGGCGCCAGATGTTATGGAGGGTACACAGTTGTTGGAGCAGGAAGCAGTTGGCTCCGTGCACTGCAGCTCAACCGCTATTCTGTGACCGGCGCCATCTGCTTCCGGCATGGACGTCCGGTGCCCGGAGGAAGCTGCAGCAGCTGATAGGTGCGGGGTCTCGGCTTCGGACCCGCACCAATCATATACCGATGACCTAGCGTGTGGATAGGACATCAGTTGTCTGTTCGTGGACAACTCCTTTAAGTAAGTGTTTAAGTTATTATGGCTTCAATTCAGAAAAAAAAACAAATGCACCATTTTTATTTTCGCAATTTACCGATTATCATAACTGATAAGTTCACTGTATTGTATGGGCTGTTCTGGTTACGGGGAGACCGGCTATGATTATGTTATTTACAGTTTTCTGATGTTTATGGACAAAAATTGTGTTTTTGCGCCATTGTTTTAAGTAACTTTTCAAAAAAAACTAACTTTTTTACTTTTCTTCTTTTTTCTACCTGTGGCCGATATATATATATAATTGCAGGGAGAATATACAGCAGTCAGAGTTCTCCACTAGGATTCTCTAGGTATTATGCTAGTACGGCATTAACATTATAGTCTGGGCAATCTTGCCCTTTTCCAACATGGCGATGATTGCTTCAGTGTCTGATGATGCCGCGCCTCTGCTGTGCACACGTGGTGAAGTAATCAGGTACTCTGGGCACATGTGCTTGAGTGTTCATTTACTTCGCCTGTATGTGCAGGAATGTCATCCTGTGATTGGAGCATGTGATCGCGTTCCCTCCTCTATATACTCAGGACTCCTCACTTACTGTTACCCCTTGAAAAACCTGACGGTGAAACGTACGGCGGGGGTGTCTTGGTGTGGTCTGTGAGTGACTCGTTTAGGGGCAGACATGCAGAATATGGGTTGGTATTTGACGTGGATCTGATCCTGACTTTATATACTTTTTATATCTTGGATCAGTCTCTCTGACACGGTGTCCAGTGCGTACACATTTAGTATACCGGTAACTATTGAGGTATTCTTGTAGTGTTTGATTCCATGGATGTCTAATATGATATATTTCTTGCTCCTAGATACCACTACCACATTTTTATTATGTGTTGTTTTATATTGTATGTGATGGTCTATGTATTGGTTAGTGCTTTACTTGTACTATGTATGGTTGTGTTCAGATGGCACTGGTTTCTTTGGGTGCTCGAGGTAGGGTCCCAACCCGGGTGTAGGTTAAGAATTTGTACTCGGCACACCTTGCTTGTGTTACAAAAATATATATTTTTATTATGGATGCCAGAGGCTGCATGTGCGACGTCGACGTTTCGGTCAGACAGACCTTCGTCGGGCACTGAGCCGTGCTGGGGACTGGATCGGTACAAAATATGATGCGTATATAGCGCTGCTGTGGTCAGTAACCGGCGGCTTACCGCTCTGTGTTGAGCGCCGGTTACTGACCACAGCAGCGCTATATACGCATCATATTTTGTACCGATCCAGTCCCCAGCACGGCTCAGTGCCCGACGAAGGTCTGTCTGACCGAAACGTCGACGTCGCACATGCAGCCTCTGGCATCCATAATAAAAATATATATTTTTGTAACACAAGCAAGGTGTGCCGAGTACAAATTCTTAACTTACTTGTACTATGGTTATCTACACTTCTAGTATTGTTGTCTATGTTTTCATAGGTATTATATATATATATATTACAGTACATTATGCTTGTGAAGAATACTATTGAAGTTATTAGGGCAGAAAAATCTCATAGACAGTAGTGCAGCCTGTGGTCACTATTAGTGTTTCTGCCTCCCATAGACAGTAGTGCAGCCTGTGGTCACTATTAGTGTTTCTACCTCTCAGACAGTAGTGCAGTCTGTGGTCACTATTAGTGTTTCTACCTCTCATAGACAGTAGTGCAGCCTGTGGTCACTATTAGTGTTTCTTCCTCCCATAGACAGTAGTGCAGCCTGTGGTCACTATTAGTGTTTCTTCCTCCCATAGACAGTAGTGCAGCCTGTGGTCACTATTAGTGTTTCTACCTCTCATAGACAGTAGTGCAGTCTGTGGTCACTATTAGTGTTTCTACCTCTCATAGACAGTAGTGCAGCCTGTGGTCACTATTAGTGTTTCTGCCTCCCATAGACAGTAGTGCAGCCTGTGGTCACTATTAGTGTTTCTGCCTCTCATAGACAGTAGTGCAGCCTGTGGTCACTATTAGTGTTTCTTCCTCCCATAGACAGTAGTGCAGCCTGTGGTCACTATTAGTGTTTCTACCTCTCAGACAGTAGTGCAGTCTGTGGTCACTATTAGTGTTTCTACCTCTCATAGACAGTAGTGCAGCCTGTGGTCACTATTAGTGTTTCTTCCTCCCATAGACAGTAGTGCAGCCTGTGGTCACTATTAGTGTTTCTTCCTCCCATAGACAGTAGTGCAGCCTGTGGTCACTATTAGTGTTTCTACCTCTCATAGACAGTAGTGCAGTCTGTGGTCACTATTAGTGTTTCTACCTCTCATAGACAGTAGTGCAGCCTGTGGTCACTATTAGTGTTTCTGCCTCCCATAGACAGTAGTGCAGCCTGTGGTCACTATTAGTGTTTCTGCCTCTCATAGACAGTAGTGCAGCCTGTGGTCACTATTAGTGTTTCTTCCTCCCATAGACAGTAGTGCAGCCTGTGGTCACTATTAGTGTTTCTACCTCTCATAGACAGTAGTGCAGTCTGTGGTCACTATTAGTGTTTCTTCCTCCCATAGACAGTAGTGCAGTCTGTGGTCACTATTAGTGTTTCTTCCTCCCATAGACAGTAGTGCAGCCTGTGGTCACTATTAGTGTTTCTTCCTCTCATAGACAGTAGTGCAGCCTGTGGTCACTATTAGTGTTTCTACCTCTCATAGACAGTAGTGCAGCCTGTGGTCACTATTAGTGTTTCTACCTCTCATAGACAGTAGTGCAGCCTGTGGTCACTATTAGTGTTTCTTCCTCCCATAGACAGTAGTGCAGCCTGTGGTCACTATTAGTATTTCTACCTCCCATAGACAGTATTGCAGCCTGTGGTTACTATTAGTGTTTCTGCCTCCCATAGACAGTAGTGCAGCCTGTGGTCACTATTAGTGTTTCTTCCTCCCATAGACAGTAGTGCAGCCTGTGGTCACTATTAGTGTTTCTTCCTCCCATAGACAGTAGTGCAGCCTGTGGTCACTATTAGTGTTTCTACATCCCATAGACAGTAGTGCAGCCTGTGGTCACTATTAGTGTTTCAACCTCCCATAGACAGTAGTGCAGCCTGTGGTCACTATTAGTGTTTCTGCCTCCCATAGACAGTAGTGCAGCCTGTGGTCACTATTAGTGTTTCTGCCTCTCATAGACAGTAGTGCAGCCTGTGGTCACTATTAGTGTTTCTTCCTCCCATAGACAGTAGTGCAGCCTGTGGTCACTATTAGTGTTTCTACCTCTCATAGACAGTAGTGCAGTCTGTGGTCACTATTAGTGTTTCTGCCTCTCATAGACAGTAGTGCAGTCTGTGGTCACTATTAGTGTTTCTGCCTCTCATAGACAGTAGTGCAGCCTGTGGTCACTATTAGTGTTTCTCCCTCCCATAGACAGTAGTGCAGCCTGTGGTCACTATTAGTGTTTCTGCCTCTCATAGACAGTAGTGCAGTCTGTGGTCACTATTAGTGTTTCTGCCTCTCATAGACAGTAGTGCCGCCTGTGGTCACTATTAGTATTTCTTCCTCCCATAGACAGTAGTGCAGCCTGTGGTCACTATTAGAGTTTCTGCCTCCCATAGACAGTAGTGCAGCCTGTGGTTACTATTAGTGTTTCTGCCTCCCATAGACAGTAGTGCAGCCTGTGGTCACTATTAGAGTTTCTGCCTCCCATAGACAGTAGTGCAGCCTGTGGTTACTATTAGTGTTTCTACCTCCCATAGACAGTAGTGCAGCCTGTGGTTACTATTAGTGTTTCTACCTCCCATAGACAGTAGTGCAGCCTGTGGTCACTATTAGAGTTTCTGCCTCCCATAGACAGTAGTGCAGCCTGTGGTTACTATTAGTGTTTCTGCCTCTCATAGACAGTAGTGCCGCCTGTGGTCACTATTAGTGTTTCTACCTGCCATAGACAGTAGTGCAGCCTGTGGTTACTATTAGTGTTTCTTCCTCCCATAGACAGCAGTGCAGCCTGTGGTCACTATTAGTGTTTCTGCCTCTCATATGCAGTAGTGCAGCCTGTGGTTACTATTAGTGTTTCTGCCTCCCATAGACAGTAGTGCAGCCTGTGGTTACTATTAGTATTTCTACCTCCCATAGACCGTATTGCAGCCTGTGGTCACTATTAGTGTTTCTGCCTCCCATAGACAGTAGTGCAGCCTGTGGTCACTATTAGAGTTTCTGCCTCCCATAGACAGTAGTGCAGCCTGTGGTCACTATTAGAGTTTCTGCCTCCCATAGACAGTAGTGCAGCTGCCTGTGGTCACTATTAGTGTTTCTACCTCCCATAGACAGTAGTGCAGCCTGTGGTCACTATTAGTGTTTCTACCTGCCATAGACAGCAGTGCAGCCTGTGGTCACTATTAGTGTTTCTGCCTCCCATAGACAGCAGTGCAGCCTGTGGTCACTATTAGTGTTTCTGCCTCTCATAGACAGTAGTGCAGCCTGTGGTCACTATTAGTGTTTCTACCTCCCATAGACAGTAGTGCAGCCTGTGGTCACTATTAGTGTTTCTACCTCCCATAGACAGTAGTGCAGCCTGTGGTCACTATTAGTGTTTCTGCCTCCCATAGACAGTAGTGCAGCCTGTGGTCACTATTAGTGTTTCTGCCTCCCATAGACAGTATTGCAGCCTGTGGTTACTATTAGTGTTTCTACCTCCCATAGACAGTAGTGCAGCCTGTGGTCACTATTAGTGTTTCTGCCTCCCATAGACAGTAGTGCAGCCTGTGGTCACCATTAGTGTTTCTGCCTCCCATAGACAGTAGTGCAGCCTGTGGTCACTATTAGTGTTTCTACCTCTCAGACAGTAGTGCAGTCTGTGGTCACTATTAGTGTTTCTACCTCTCATAGACAGTAGTGCAGCCTGTGGTCACTATTAGTGTTTCTTCCTCCCATAGACAGTAGTGCAGCCTGTGGTCACTATTAGTGTTTCTTCCTCCCATAGACAGTAGTGCAGCCTGTGGTCACTATTAGTGTTTCTACCTCTCATAGACAGTAGTGCAGTCTGTGGTCACTATTAGTGTTTCTACCTCTCATAGACAGTAGTGCAGCCTGTGGTCACTATTAGTGTTTCTGCCTCCCATAGACAGTAGTGCAGCCTGTGGTCACTATTAGTGTTTCTGCCTCTCATAGACAGTAGTGCAGCCTGTGGTCACTATTAGTGTTTCTTCCTCCCATAGACAGTAGTGCAGCCTGTGGTCACTATTAGTGTTTCTACCTCTCAGACAGTAGTGCAGTCTGTGGTCACTATTAGTGTTTCTACCTCTCATAGACAGTAGTGCAGCCTGTGGTCACTATTAGTGTTTCTTCCTCCCATAGACAGTAGTGCAGCCTGTGGTCACTATTAGTGTTTCTTCCTCCCATAGACAGTAGTGCAGCCTGTGGTCACTATTAGTGTTTCTACCTCTCATAGACAGTAGTGCAGTCTGTGGTCACTATTAGTGTTTCTACCTCTCATAGACAGTAGTGCAGCCTGTGGTCACTATTAGTGTTTCTGCCTCCCATAGACAGTAGTGCAGCCTGTGGTCACTATTAGTGTTTCTGCCTCTCATAGACAGTAGTGCAGCCTGTGGTCACTATTAGTGTTTCTTCCTCCCATAGACAGTAGTGCAGCCTGTGGTCACTATTAGTGTTTCTACCTCTCATAGACAGTAGTGCAGTCTGTGGTCACTATTAGTGTTTCTTCCTCCCATAGACAGTAGTGCAGTCTGTGGTCACTATTAGTGTTTCTTCCTCCCATAGACAGTAGTGCAGCCTGTGGTCACTATTAGTGTTTCTTCCTCTCATAGACAGTAGTGCAGCCTGTGGTCACTATTAGTGTTTCTACCTCTCATAGACAGTAGTGCAGCCTGTGGTCACTATTAGTGTTTCTACCTCTCATAGACAGTAGTGCAGCCTGTGGTCACTATTAGTGTTTCTTCCTCCCATAGACAGTAGTGCAGCCTGTGGTCACTATTAGTGTTTCTGCCTCTCATAGACAGTAGTGCAGCCTGTGGTCACTATTAGTGTTTCTACCTCCCATAGACAGTAGTGCAGCCTGTGGTCACTATTAGTGTTTCTACCTCCCATAGACAGTAGTGCAGCCTGTGGTCACTATTAGTGTTTCTGCCTCCCATAGACAGTAGTGCAGCCTGTGGTCACTATTAGTGTTTCTGCCTCCCATAGACAGTATTGCAGCCTGTGGTTACTATTAGTGTTTCTACCTCCCATAGACAGTAGTGCAGCCTGTGGTCACTATTAGTGTTTCTGCCTCCCATAGACAGTAGTGCAGCCTGTGGTCACCATTAGTGTTTCTGCCTCCCATAGACAGTAGTGCAGCCTGTGGTCACTATTAGTGTTTCTACCTCTCAGACAGTAGTGCAGTCTGTGGTCACTATTAGTGTTTCTACCTCTCATAGACAGTAGTGCAGCCTGTGGTCACTATTAGTGTTTCTTCCTCCCATAGACAGTAGTGCAGCCTGTGGTCACTATTAGTGTTTCTTCCTCCCATAGACAGTAGTGCAGCCTGTGGTCACTATTAGTGTTTCTACCTCTCATAGACAGTAGTGCAGTCTGTGGTCACTATTAGTGTTTCTACCTCTCATAGACAGTAGTGCAGCCTGTGGTCACTATTAGTGTTTCTGCCTCCCATAGACAGTAGTGCAGCCTGTGGTCACTATTAGTGTTTCTGCCTCTCATAGACAGTAGTGCAGCCTGTGGTCACTATTAGTGTTTCTTCCTCCCATAGACAGTAGTGCAGCCTGTGGTCACTATTAGTGTTTCTACCTCTCATAGACAGTAGTGCAGTCTGTGGTCACTATTAGTGTTTCTTCCTCCCATAGACAGTAGTGCAGTCTGTGGTCACTATTAGTGTTTCTTCCTCCCATAGACAGTAGTGCAGCCTGTGGTCACTATTAGTGTTTCTTCCTCTCATAGACAGTAGTGCAGCCTGTGGTCACTATTAGTGTTTCTACCTCTCATAGACAGTAGTGCAGCCTGTGGTCACTATTAGTGTTTCTACCTCTCATAGACAGTAGTGCAGCCTGTGGTCACTATTAGTGTTTCTTCCTCCCATAGACAGTAGTGCAGCCTGTGGTCACTATTAGTATTTCTACCTCCCATAGACAGTATTGCAGCCTGTGGTTACTATTAGTGTTTCTGCCTCCCATAGACAGTAGTGCAGCCTGTGGTCACTATTAGTGTTTCTTCCTCCCATAGACAGTAGTGCAGCCTGTGGTCACTATTAGTGTTTCTTCCTCCCATAGACAGTAGTGCAGCCTGTGGTCACTATTAGTGTTTCTACATCCCATAGACAGTAGTGCAGCCTGTGGTCACTATTAGTGTTTCAACCTCCCATAGACAGTAGTGCAGCCTGTGGTCACTATTAGTGTTTCTGCCTCCCATAGACAGTAGTGCAGCCTGTGGTCACTATTAGTGTTTCTGCCTCTCATAGACAGTAGTGCAGCCTGTGGTCACTATTAGTGTTTCTTCCTCCCATAGACAGTAGTGCAGCCTGTGGTCACTATTAGTGTTTCTACCTCTCATAGACAGTAGTGCAGTCTGTGGTCACTATTAGTGTTTCTGCCTCTCATAGACAGTAGTGCAGTCTGTGGTCACTATTAGTGTTTCTGCCTCTCATAGACAGTAGTGCAGCCTGTGGTCACTATTAGTGTTTCTCCCTCCCATAGACAGTAGTGCAGCCTGTGGTCACTATTAGTGTTTCTGCCTCTCATAGACAGTAGTGCAGTCTGTGGTCACTATTAGTGTTTCTGCCTCTCATAGACAGTAGTGCCGCCTGTGGTCACTATTAGTATTTCTTCCTCCCATAGACAGTAGTGCAGCCTGTGGTCACTATTAGAGTTTCTGCCTCCCATAGACAGTAGTGCAGCCTGTGGTTACTATTAGTGTTTCTGCCTCCCATAGACAGTAGTGCAGCCTGTGGTCACTATTAGAGTTTCTGCCTCCCATAGACAGTAGTGCAGCCTGTGGTTACTATTAGTGTTTCTACCTCCCATAGACAGTAGTGCAGCCTGTGGTTACTATTAGTGTTTCTACCTCCCATAGACAGTAGTGCAGCCTGTGGTCACTATTAGAGTTTCTGCCTCCCATAGACAGTAGTGCAGCCTGTGGTTACTATTAGTGTTTCTGCCTCTCATAGACAGTAGTGCCGCCTGTGGTCACTATTAGTGTTTCTACCTGCCATAGACAGTAGTGCAGCCTGTGGTTACTATTAGTGTTTCTTCCTCCCATAGACAGCAGTGCAGCCTGTGGTCACTATTAGTGTTTCTGCCTCTCATATGCAGTAGTGCAGCCTGTGGTTACTATTAGTGTTTCTGCCTCCCATAGACAGTAGTGCAGCCTGTGGTTACTATTAGTATTTCTACCTCCCATAGACCGTATTGCAGCCTGTGGTCACTATTAGTGTTTCTGCCTCCCATAGACAGTAGTGCAGCCTGTGGTCACTATTAGAGTTTCTGCCTCCCATAGACAGTAGTGCAGCCTGTGGTCACTATTAGAGTTTCTGCCTCCCATAGACAGTAGTGCAGCTGCCTGTGGTCACTATTAGTGTTTCTACCTCCCATAGACAGTAGTGCAGCCTGTGGTCACTATTAGTGTTTCTACCTGCCATAGACAGCAGTGCAGCCTGTGGTCACTATTAGTGTTTCTGCCTCCCATAGACAGCAGTGCAGCCTGTGGTCACTATTAGTGTTTCTGCCTCTCATAGACAGTAGTGCAGCCTGTGGTCACTATTAGTGTTTCTACCTCCCATAGACAGTAGTGCAGCCTGTGGTCACTATTAGTGTTTCTACCTCCCATAGACAGTAGTGCAGCCTGTGGTCACTATTAGTGTTTCTGCCTCCCATAGACAGTAGTGCAGCCTGTGGTCACTATTAGTGTTTCTGCCTCCCATAGACAGTATTGCAGCCTGTGGTTACTATTAGTGTTTCTACCTCCCATAGACAGTAGTGCAGCCTGTGGTCACTATTAGTGTTTCTGCCTCCCATAGACAGTAGTGCAGCCTGTGGTCACCATTAGTGTTTCTGCCTCTCATAGACAGTAGTGCAGTCTGTGGTCACTATTAGTAATTCTTCCTCCCATAGACAGTAGTGCAGTCTGTGGTCACTATTAGTGTTTCTTCCTCCCATAGACAGCAGTGCAGCCTGTGGTCACTATTAGTGTTTCTACCTCCCATAGACAGTAGTGCAGCCTGTGGTCACTATTAGTGTTTCTGCCTCCCATAGACAGTAGTGCAGCCTGTGGTCACTATTAGTGTTTCTGCCTCCCATAGACAGTATTGCAGCCTGTGGTTACTATTAGTGTTTCTACCTCCCATAGACAGTAGTGCAGCCTGTGGTCACTATTAGTGTTTCTGCCTCCCATAGACAGTAGTGCAGCCTGTGGTCACTATTAGTGTTTCTACCTCCCCTAGACAGTATTGCAGCCTGTGGTCACTATTAGTGATTCTACCTCCCATAGACAGCAGTGCAGCCTGTGGTCACTATTAGTGTTTCTGCCTCCCATAGACAGTAGTGCAGCCTGTGGTCACCATTAGTGTTTCTGCCTCCCATAGACAGTAGTGAAGCCTGTGGTCACTATTAGTGTTTCTGCCTCCCATAGACAGTAGTGAAGCCTGTGGTCACTATTAGTGTTTCTGCCTCCCATAGACAGTAGTGCAGCCTGTGGTCACCATTAGTGTTTCTTCCTCCCATATACAGTAGTGCAGCCTGTGGTCACTATTAGTGTTTCTTCCTCCCATAGACAGTAGTGCAGCCTGTGGTCACTATTAGTGTTTCTGCCTCCCATAGACAGTAGTGCAGCCTGTGGTCACTATTAGTGTTTCTTCCTCACATAGACAGTAGTGCAGCCTGTGGTCACTATTAGTGTTTCTACCTCCCATAGACAGCAGTGCAGCCTGTGGTCACTATTAGTGTTTCTGCCTCTCATAGACAGCAGTGCAGCCTG
Organism: Rhinoderma darwinii; assembly: GCF_050947455.1. NCBI lineage: Eukaryota > Metazoa > Chordata > Amphibia > Anura > Rhinodermatidae > Rhinoderma > Rhinoderma darwinii. The sequence goes on from NW_027463928.1 coordinate 19,792, forward strand.
TGGTCACTATTAGTGTTTCTTCCTCCCATAGACAGTAGTGCAGCCTGTGGTCACTATTAGTGTTTCTACCTCTCATAGACAGTAGTGCAGTCTGTGGTCACTATTAGTGTTTCTGCCTCCCATAGACAGTAGTGCAGCCTGTGGTCACTATTAGTGTTTCTGCCTCCCATAGACAGCAGTGCAGCCTGTGGTCACTATTAGTGTTTCTTCCTCCCATAGACAGCAGTGCAGCCTGTGGTCACTATTAGTGTTTCTTCCTCCCATAGACAGTAGTGCAGCCTGTGGTTACTATTAGTGTTTCTTCCTCCCATAGACAGCAGTGCAGCCTGTGGTCACTATTAGTGTTTCTTCCTCCCATAGACAGTAGTGCAGCCTGTGGTCACTATTAGTGTTTCTGCCTCCCATAGACAGTAGTGCAGCCTGTGGTCACTATTAGTGTTTCTGCCTCCCATAGACAGTAGTGCAGCCTGTGATTGGAAAAACAACACAGCGGGTCAGATTGCAGCGCTTTGTCGTTTTTTCTATTGTTCTGTGTATACATAAAATGCTAATTCAGAGCAGTGGTGCCAGGCAGCTCCAGTGGGCCCCGGCATCAGCCCTACATTTGCGGGTGCTGACGCCGGTCCTGTGCCACATGCGGCTCCTCATTAGTGTGTGGTCTCAGTGTGGGGACAGTCTGATGTAACTACTATTCAGGGTCGTCAATGGTCAGACGCCAAGACGCCATGTACTGCGGTAATGGTGCTTGGCGCGGTCCTGCGGGAGGACAGGGACATATAGCGGCTGTAAACACATAAGGCTCTCACTTCAGGATCTTGTTGGTCTCCTGGTCCATGTAGGTGGTCATGTTAATGGCCGTCTGGTTCTGTTCTAAGAATTTCAGGAACTCGGAGGAGTCCAGGCGGGAGTCGCCATCGTCGTAGCTCTGGCGGCAGAAAACACACATTTATTTCATCAGGATTATTAAATAAAATGCAGATTTACAACACACGGAAAATTCCTCTAATCCAGCAAGATTCCGGAGAAAGGGGTCCTAACAAGTCTCCTAGATAGAGTAATCGATAAAAATGTAACAGAAAGGTCCAGGACAAGAGTCGAATCATTCCATGTGATTCGCTGCTGGAGACTAGATAGGCAGGACTAGGCCACTGACCATAGCAGAGGGAAGAGAGTATATACATTATTATCAGAGGTAGGAGTATATACATTATTATCAGAGGTAGGAGTATATACATTATTATCAGAGGTAGGAGTATATATACATTATTATCAGAGGAAAGAGCTGTAATACTGCTGGAGACTAGATAGGCAGGACTACATCATTGACACTAGCAGATATTAGGACGGTTTACACACACTCTGCTCTATTGTTTCTACTGTATAAAGCTCCAGACCTCTCGTCATCCTTCAGTAGACAGTCATAGTCCCTGTAATAAAAGCGGAAGGAGTAGGATTTCATGACAGTTCTTACCTTGAAGTATTTTTCCAGGATCTCGCTGTAGTTGTTTCCCTTGGAGAACCAGCCGTCGGGGATGATCTCCGTCTGCAGCCACTGGATGACGCGTCTACGCAGCTCATCGCGGTCAGACTGGTAACACACGACTGTGCACAGCAAGGACGCAATAATAAGGGAGTGGGTGAGCGATGAGTTATTATGGACAATGACAGCAGATATATTATAAAGAGGCAGGAGCGGTACCTGGGCTGGCGGCAGGAGCGTCCGATGTCTTCTCTGCTCAAGAAAATAAGAGACAATCATTTATAAAGGGAGTGATGATCTGCAGACTTACGATGTTAGCCGATATGAGGACCACGTACAGGATTAATAACATTTACAATCTGTCATCTGCCCAGATAGAATAATATCCCCTGTAATAACACAACATGTTCATAGTGACTGCAGCGCCGGAGCCTTCTGTACCTTTGCAGTGTCCATCGTAGTCCACCTGGATCTTGGAGCCGGTCAGGCAGGCGTCGCGGTGGAGCTCGCAGTGATTAAGGTAAGTCTTGCCATTGCTGCCGCAAACCGGTCTCTTGTGGGACTTACATTTCTAAAAAAGGAACCGAAAACAATGTCAATTACTCTAAACTTCTAAAAGAAAATCTATGTACAATACAACTATACAATACAATGGTCTAAACACTCAGAACTATATACCAGACCCGGGAGAAGATCCCTGTATTATATACCAGACCCGGGAGAAGATCCCTGTATTATACACCAGACCCAGGAGAAGATCCCTGTATTATATACCAGACCCAGGAGAAGATCCCTGTATTATATACCGGACCCGGGAGAAGATCCCTGTATTATACACCAGACCCAGGAGAAGATCCCTGTATTATATACCGGACCCGGGAGAAGATCCCTGTATTATACACCAGACCCAGGAGAAGATCCCTGTATTATATACCAGACCCGGGAGAAGATCCCTGTATTATATACCGGACCCGGGAGAAGATCCCTGTATTATATACCGGACCCGGGAGAAGATCCCTGTATTATACACCAGACCCGGGAGAAGATCCCTGTATTATATACCGGACCCGGGAGAAGATCCCTGTATTATACACCAGACCCGTGAGAAGATCCCTGTATTATATACCAGACCCGGGAGAAGATCCCTGTATTATATACCAGACCCGGGAGAAGATCCCTGTATTATATACCAGACCCGGGAGAAGATCCCTGTATTATATACCAGACCCGGGAGAAGATCCCTGTATTATACACCAGACCCGGGAGAAGATCCCTGTATTATATACCAGACCCGGGAGAAGATCCCTGTATTATACACCAGACCCGTGAGAAGATCCCTGTATTATATACCAGACCCGGGAGAAGATCCCTGTATTATATACCAGACCCGGGAGAAGATCCCTGTATTATATACCAGACCCGGGTGAAGATCCCTGTATTATACAGCAGACCGGGAGAAGATCCCTGTATTATATACCAGACCCGGGTGAAGATCCCTGTATTATACAGCAGACCGGGAGAAGATCCCTGTATTATATACCAGACCCGGGAGAAGATACCTGTATTATACACCAGACCCGGGAGAAGATCCCTGTATTATACACCAGACCCAGGAGAAGATCCCTGTATTATATACCAGAACCGGGAGAAGATCCCTGTATTATATACCAGACCCGGGAGAAGATCCCTGTATTATATACCAGACCCGGGAGAAGATCCCTGTATTATAATGTCAATGACCGCAACATAAAACTGACGTATGTGGCCGATACAAAACAAGTCAATTTTCTGGACATATCCATCGAGGCGGACACCCAGGGGGTGCTGCGGACGGATGTGTTCAGAAAAGAGACGTCTACCAACTCATTATTACATGCTACATCGGCACACATACATTCCACAGTTAAAGCTGTCCCGGTTGGTCAATTCCTCAGGATGAGGCGGATATGCTCATCAGAGGTTAGTTTTGAGAATCAGGCCAAAGACTTAAAATCACGATTCCAGGAAAGAGGATACAGTAACAGATGTATTAAAAATGGTTATAGACGGGCAAAAAATACCGATAGACGGACATTATTACATCCTGCTAAGGCCAGGTTGAAGGATGATTATGTGGTCAGGTTTATCTCAACCTTCAACAACCAATGGGAACTGATGCGATCAATTTTAAAGAAACACTGGCCTGTACTGCAGACTGAACAGGCCTTTGTGTCCTCTTTACCAAAAAATCCTCAGATGACGGCAAGGAGGTCTAAGAACCTCAAAGATATCCTTATTAAAAGCCACTATGTGCCCAAACATTTACAGCCCTTTTCGACCAGAGGCCCTATTCAGGGGTGCTACCCATGTGGTGACTGTGTGGCCTGTGCGAATGTGGTACGATCAACCACATTTACATCCACAAGTGGTGAACGTACTTTTAAAATTCTTGAGTACATATCCTGCAACACTAATCATGTGGTTTATTATGCCACGTGTGGTTGTCCTAAAATCTATGTGGGCCTCACCACTAGACAACTTAAAATCCGAGTTAGAGAGCATGTTAGGGACATAGTGGCGGCAAAAGAAATTGAGGATCTAACCATACTTAAAACCATCCCTAAACATTTTAAGCTCTGTCATGGAGGAGACCCCAAAAGCTTTAAGGTTAGGGGGATTGACCGGGTACACTGTGGTGTCAGAGGTGGAGATGCGAAGACCTTGTTGGCCCAAAAAGAATGCAGATGGATTGCAGTCCTTGATACCATGACCCCTTCAGGTTTAAATGAAAGTTTGAGTTTTGCAGCCTTTCTGTGATATCTCTACCTAGGTTTTTAATTTTATTATCTTTTGATGTTTTATAATGATATTAAAGTGTTTTTTTGTTGTTTCTTCGATAGTACTCAGATCTGTACTTCCATTTAAATCTGACATTTTCATCTCTGCAACTAATATGGATCCCAAGACTTGCCGTGGAAAAGAAAAAAGAATGCTCGATTCTAAAAAAATTCTCTGTATTTTATTTTCCTTTTTTATTATTTATTATTTATGTTTTATCACTGTTTTTACATTTATATGGGATTTTTTGTCCTTTTGTGAATACATGTAATTTGTATTTTATATATTGGATTACTTGTCTCCTTATTACTTATTATATATATACTTTTTTGTGATATAATATGCACTTTAACATTTAATATTTGTCTATTTTGTGGTGTTTTCAACCCTAATCATTTTTGTTTTATTTATTATATCACGTGTATTCCTCTGATTACAGTGTTTTATTAATTTATCTGAGGATTATAACCCTTTATACTCACTGTTATGTATAAATGTTTTGTAATTGTATCTCTAACGATTTACCATTACTCATACTTGCACTTTATTTTATTTGAACTTTTCTGTTCACATTGACATCACGTTCACAATACATCACACACTTATATGTCAGTTATTAATTTCCCTTCACATAAACTGCCCATTTCAAAATATAACCACTAGATGGTGCTAATATACAGGGATTTAACCTGTTAACAATTTTTATATTTTATAACGGAGACTAAATGACTACGCTCATTGAGAGTAGATCGAGCATTCAACAGAACCTAAATTTTGTTAATATACACTCACATTTCTTAGCCTCTTGGATGGGACCTATAAGAAATAGGTAGGACTTGGTGTTCGTCGGCCGGGCTTTCAATATGGCTCTCTGCGCCTGCGCTGCTTCCCTGGTGACGCGTCCCGGGATTCGCGCATGCGCAGCGGGTCACTGAGGTCCGGCGGCGATATCCAAGTTCCGTCACAGTCAGGCGCCGCTGAGATTGGCTCCTGATTGGCAGAGGGGAGATCAGATGACTCTATCGATGCACATATAAACAGGGCACCAGTATAACATCTGCACCCCTTGAGAAAGCTACGGGCGAAACGCGCGTCGGGGCGCTATCCTATACCGCTGGGTCACACTCCACCTCCCATACATGGGTAAGTGCACACTCTAGATTTACTTACCTTTTTTGCCATTTTTTAGGCAATAATAACCTACTTTTTCAGTCACTATAGACCATTTCAGAGTTAGGCACTTTGCCTGTTTTTCATATAAATCATACTATGTCAATGCACCCCATGTTGGAGTTACATTGAGTCATAGTAACTGTGCACACTATCTGTGTTTTCTAATATATACAGTGACTCAATGTATATTTTTGTGATCCATTTAAGGACTATTTTTGGATTCTCTGTCTATGTTATTTTATGTATTTTATTCTTGTTTCTTAATAAAGATATTTAGTTGTTTCATACATTGATATATATGGACTCTGTCTCTCCGGTTTACCCTGTATTATATACCAGACCAAGGAGAAGATCCCTGTATTATACACCAGACCCAGGAGAAGATCCCTGTATTATACACCAGACCCAGGAGAAGATCCCTGTATTATATACCAGACCCGGGAGAAGATCCCTGTATTATACACCAGACCCAGGAGAAGATCCCTGTATTATATACCAGACCCGGGAGAAGATCCCTGTATTATATACCAGACCCGGGAGAAGATCCATATATTATATACCAGACCCGGGAGAAGATCCCTGTATTATATACCAGACCCAGGAGAAGATCCCTGTATTATACACCAGACCCAGGAGAAGATCCCTGTATTATACACCAGACCCAGGAGAAGATCCCTGTATTATATACCAGACCCGGGAGAAGATCCCTGTATTATACACCAGACCCAGGAGAAGATCCATTTATTATATACCGGACCCGGGAGAAGATCCCTGTATTATACACCAGACCCAGGAGAAGATCCCTGTATTACATACCAGACACGGGAGAAGATCCCTGTATTATACACCAGACCCGGGAGAAGATCCCTGTATTATACACCAGACCCGGGAGAAGATCCCTGTATTATATACCAGACCCGGGAGAAGATCCATATATTATATACCAGACCCGGGAGAAGATCCCTGTATTATATACCGGACCCGGGAGAAGATCCCTGTATTATATACCGGACCCGGGAGAAGATCCCTGTATTATACACCAGACCCAGGAGAAGATCCATTTATTATATACCGGACCCGGGAGAAGATCCCTGTATTATACACCAGACCCAGGAGAAGATCCCTGTATTACATACCAGACACGGGAGAAGATCCCTGTATTATACACCAGACCCGGGAGAAGATCCCTGTATTATACACCAGACCCGGGAGAAGATCCCTGTATTATATACCAGACCCGGGAGAAGATCCATATATTATATACCAGACCCGGGAGAAGATCCCTGTATTATATACCGGACCCGGGAGAAGATCCCTGTATTATATACCGGACCCGGGAGAAGATCCCTGTATTATATACCGGACCCGGGAGAAGATCCCTGTATTATATACCAGACCCGGGAGAAGATCCCTGTATTATACACCAGACCCGGGAGAAGATCCCTGTATTATATACCAGACCCGGGAGAAGATCCCTGTATTATACACCAGACCCGGGAGAAGATCCCTGTATTATATACCAGACCCGGGAGAAGATCCCTGTATTATATACCAGACCCGGGAGAAGATCCATATATTATATACCGGACCCGGAAGAAGATCCCTGTATTATATACCAGACCCGGGAGAAGATCCCTGTATTATATACCGGACCCGGGAGAAGATCCCTGTATTATATACCAGACCCGGGAGAAGATCCATATATTATATACCGGACCCGGGAGAAGATCCCTGTATTATACACCGGACCCGGGAGAAGATCCCTGTATTATACACCAGACCCGGGAGAAGATCCCTGTATTATACACCGGACCCGGGAGAAGATCCCTGTATTATACACCAGACCCGGGAGAAGATCCCTGTATTATACACCAGACCCGGGAGAAGATCCCTGTATTATACACCAGACCGGGAGAAGATCCCTGTATTATACACCAGACCGGGGAGAAGATCCCTGTATTATACACCAGACCCAGGAGAAGATCCCTGTACTATATACCAGACCCAGGAGAAGATCCCTGTATTATATACCAGACCCGGGAGAAGATTCCTGTATTATGCACCAGACCCGGGAGAAGATCCCTGTATTATATACCAGACCCGGGAGAAGATCCCTGTATTATACACCAGACCAAGGAGAAGATCCCTGTATTATACACCAGACCAAGGAGAAGATCCCTGTATTATACACCAGACCCGGGAGAAGATCCATGTATTATATACCGGACCCGGGAGAAGATCCATGTATTATATACCGGACCCGGGAGAAGATCCATGTATTATACACCGGACCCGGGAGAAGATCCATGTATTATATACCGGACCCGGGAGAAGATCCCTGTATTATACACCAGACCAAGGAGAAGATCCCTGTATTATACACCAGACCCGGGAGAAGATCCATGTATTATACACCAGACCAAGGAGAAGATCCCTGTATTATACACCAGACCCGGGAGAAGATCCCTGTATTATATACCAGACCCGGGAGAAGATCCCTGTATTATATACCAGACCAAGGAGAAGATCCCTGTATTATACACCAGACCCGGGAGAAGATCCCTGTATTATACACCAGACCCGGGAGAAGATCCCTGTATTATATACCAGACCCAGGAGAAGATCCCTGTATTATACACCAGACCCGGGAGAAGATCCCTGTATTATACACCAGACCCGGGAGAAGATCCCTGTATTATACACCAGACCTGGGAGAAGATCCCTGTATTATACACCAGACCCGGGAGAAGATCCCTGTATTATATACCAGACCGGGAGAAGATCCCTGTATTATACACCAGACCGGGGAGAAGATCCCTGTATTATACACCAGACCAAGGAGAAGATCCCTGTACTATATACCAGACCCAGGAGAAGATCCCTGTATTATATACCAGACCCGGGAGAAGATTCCTGTATTATGCACCAGACCCGGGAGAAGATCCCTGTATTATATACCAGACCCGGGAGAAGATCCCTGTATTATACACCAGACCAAGGAGAAGATACCTGTATTATACACCAGACCAAGGAGAAGATCCCTGTATTATACACCAGACCCGGGAGAAGATCCATGTATTATATACCGGACCCGGGAGAAGATCCATGTATTATACACCGGACCCGGGAGAAGATCCATGTATTATACACCGGACCCGGGAGAAGATCCATGTATTATATACCGGACCCGGGAGAAGATCCCTGTATTATACACCGGACCAAGGAGAAGATCCCTGTATTATACACCAGACCCGGGAGAAGATCCATGTATTATATACCGGACCCGGGAGAAGATCCCTGTATTATACACCAGACCAAGGAGAAGATCCCTGTATTATACACCAGACCCGGGAGAAGATCCATGTATTATATACCGGACCCGGGAGAAGATCCCTGTATTATACACCGGACCAAGGAGAAGATCCCTGTATTATACACCGGACCCGGGAGAAGATCCCTGTATTATACACCAGACCCGGGAGAAGATCCCTGTATTATATACCAGACCCGGGAGAAGATCCCTGTATTATATACCAGACCCGGGAGAAGATCCCTGTATTATACACCAAACTCGGGAGAAGATCCCTGTATTATACACCAGACCCGGGAGAAGATCCCTGTATTATATACCAGACCCGGGAGAAGATCCCTGTATTATACACCAGACTCGGGAGAAGATCCCTGTATTATACACCAGACCGGGGAGAAGATCCCTGTATTATACACCAAACTCGGGAGAAGATCCCTGTATTATACACCAGACCGGGGAGAAGATCCCTGTATTGTACACCAGACCCGGGAGAAGATCCCTGTATTATACACCAGACCCGGGAGAAGATCCCTGTATTATACACCAGACCCGGGAGAAGATCCCTGTATTATATACCAGACCCGGGAGAAGATCCCTGTATTATATACCAGACCCGGGAGAAGATCCCTGTATTATATACCAGACCCGGGAGAAGATCCCTGTATTATATACCAGACCCGGGAGAAGATCCCTGTATTATATACCAAACCCGGGAGAAGATCCCTGTATTATACACCAGACCCAGGAGAAGATCCCTGTATTATATACCAGACCCAGGAGAAGATCCCTGTATTATATACCAGACCCGGGAGAAGATCCCTGTATTATATACCAGACCCGGGAGAAGATCCCTGTATTATACACCAGACCCAGGAGAAGATCCCTGTATTATACACCAGACCCCGGAGGAGATCCCTGTATTTTATACCCATATCCCGGGTTATGCTGATTTCTCACCTCTATACACAGGCAGGTGGGATCTCCCTTCTCGGTCACCGCGCACTCTCTTCCAGCGCCGCAGAACACATTGGCGCACACCTTCGACTTGCTTTTTGGTTCTTCCTGTTTGAAGAGAGAAATACAATGAGAAGAGAACGGACCTTCATCTGGAGGATATTATTATTGGGGTGCAGTAGCGGCTGGCGTGACGCTGTAAAGTGGAACCAGGGGAGAGAATCCTGCGTTATATTCATATTATCGACCAGTCTGAGGGGCTGCAGTACTATGAGCAGCCTGTGGGTGGCAGTATAGGAGGCAGGAAGGGATCGCACCGACCTCCGGGAACTACAAGGACTCGCAGCATTTCCCGGTATTGAAGAATCTCATCACATCCTGTACAGAATATCCGGGACATACGGCGGTAATCTTGGGGGCTCTCATACACCCCCCCCCCCCCCCCCGCTTCCCCAGATCCTGTATTCTATCGGGAGGGGAGATACAATTGTATCCAGTGAATCCTCCGTCAGCTAAACAAAGCACAAAAGCGATACACTGCAACAAACCCACTGAAGTTTATGGAATTTACGGAAACAACCAAACACCGGGACTACCCAAGATTACAGAGACTGAATGAGCGGCCCTAGACAGGGATGATGGGAGTGATACATTGTGACTGATTAGATTGTCAGCTCCTGTTCTCAGGGATGATGGGAGTGATACATTGTGTGTGAGATTAGATTGTCAGCTCCTGGGGTCAGGGATGATGGGAGTGATACATTGTGAGTGAGATTAGATTGTCAGCTCCTGGGGTCAGGGATGATGGGAGTGATACATTGTGACTGATTAGATTGTCAGCTCCTGTTCTCAGGGATGATGGGAGTGATACATTGTGTGTGAGATTAGATTGTCAGCTCCTGTTCTCGGGGATGATGGGAGTGATACATTGTGAGTGAGATTAGATTGTCAGCTCCTGGGGTCAGGGATGATGGGAGTGATACATTGTGTGTGAGATTAGATTGTCAGCTCCTGTTCTCAGGGATGATGGGAGTGATACATTGTGTGTGAGATTAGATTGTCAGCTCCTGTTCTCGGGGATGATGGGAGTGATACATTGTGAGTGAGATTAGATTGTCAGCTCCTGGGGTCAGGGATGATGGGAGTGATACATTGTGTGTGAGATTAGATTGTCAGCTCCTGGGGTCAGGGATGATGGGAGTGATACATTGTGAGTGAGATTAGATTGTCAGCTCCTGGGGTCAGGGATGATGGGAGTGATACATTGTGTGTGAGATTAGATTGTCAGCTCCTGTTCTCAGGGATGATGGGAGTGATACATTGTGAGTGAGATTAGATTGTCAGCTCCTGGGGTCAGGGATGATGGGAGTGATACATTGTGTGTGAGATTAGATTGTCAGCTCCTGTTCTCAGGGATGATGGGAGTGATACATTGTGAGTGAGATTAGATTGTCAGCTCCTGTTCTCAGGGATGATGGGAGTGATACATTGTGAGTGAGATTAGATTGTCAGCTCCTGGGGTCAGGGATGATGGGAGTGATACATTGTGAGTGAGATTAGATTGTCAGCTCCTGGGGTCAGGGATGATGGGAGTGATACATTGTGAGTGAGATTAGATTGTCAGCTCCTGGGGTCAGGGATGATGGGAGTGATACATTGTGTGTGAGATTAGATTGTCAGCTCCTGGGGTCAGGGATGATGGGAGTGATACATTGTGACTGTGATTAGATTGTCAGCTCTTGGGGTCAGGGATGATGGGAGTGATACATTGTGTGTGAGATTAGATTGTCAGCTCCTGTTCTCAGGGATGATGGGAGTGATACATTGTGTGTGAGATTAGATTGTCAGCTCCTGTCCTCAGGGATGATGGGAGTGATACATTGTGTGTGAGATTAGATTGTCAGCTCCTGGGGTCAGGGATGATGGGAGTGATACATTGTGACTGTGATTAGATTGTCAGCTCTTGGGGTCAGGGATGATGGGAGTGATACATTGTGTGTGAGATTAGATTGTCAGCTCCTGTTCTCAGGGATGATGGGAGTGATACATTGTGTGTGAGATTAGATTGTCAGCTCCTGTCCTCAGGGATGATGGGAGTGATACATTGTGTGTGAGATTAGATTGTCAGCTCCTGGGGTCAGGGATGATGGGAGTGATACATTGTGTGTGAGATTAGATTGTCAGCTCCTGTCCTCAGGGATGATGGGAGTGATACATTGTGAGTGAGATTAGATTGTCAGCTCCTGGGGTCAGGGATGATGGGAGTGATACGTTGTATCACATTTTTTCTTTCTTAAGTTTATTGTTCTTGAAAATAAACTTTTGCCATTGCTGTGCGGAGCTGCGTTACCGTAACCGTGTGCCGCCCATTATAGCGATGGCGCCGTGCTGGGCGGTCTCCCTGGCCTCGGATACAGGGATCGGTCTCTCCATATTCTCCTCGGGGTCTAAAGAATTCCCAGGAATCTCTAATGTGTTCCAGCTGCAAATACAACCCTGGGAAGCGGGGGGATGTGGACCAATCACAGCGCTCCATGTAGACAACATCTGACCAATCACAAGCTGCCAGCTGCACCAGCAGAGGAAGCAGACATTAACCCCTGCACTGCTATGACTGGATGGAGAGGGGGGGGGGAATGTACCAAACAGAGGAGCTGTACAAATCCCCCCTATACATGGAGGTCACGTAGAAGAACCCCGGCTGTGCGTAGAAATTAGGGGAGCGATGGAACTAGGGGCAGAAACAAGGGCCGGTGACCCTGTCAGTCCTGAGCTTCTAATAAAGAGGGAGCGTTATAAGAGGAGCGGCTGATGTCACTCACACATATATATATATAGCACTGGAGATACGGGACAGAAAGTAGTCATCATGGGGGAGGGGAGGTTTCTGCACTTCATGTCACTCATCATATTCAATGGCTGATAACAGGGAGCAATAGATTGGGTTTGCGCAGCTAATGTGGACTTTGCCGTCAGTGTCACTTAATAAATAGTTTGATGACACCGCGGTAAAAGCTTCACCCAAACAGATAAAATTCAGCATAAAACCATTAATGGAGGCGCTGCCCAAGGCCCCGGGCGCTGGATCGGATTGGGGACAGCGAGGGGCATAGCGAGGCTTTCCTTCACACAGGCCAAACATTTGGTTTATTACCCCAGCGTTGTATCTAACTACCCCAGCCCAGGCAGCGTGGCTCGCCACAGTCTAATAAATGCCCACATAATACTGGCGCCATGCTGTGCCCACACTAATCCCTCCACCATATGGAGAACACATACAGTGCCCAGATAATACCACAGCCAGAGGCCTGACATGAGGAAGGGTGGAGCGGGTTATTGCCCCTTGTGCCCATACTGCTGCCTTACACAGACCAATAACAGCCAAAGCTCTGGGTCAAAAACTACACCCCAGCTACCACCTCACAGCCGATGACATCACAGGACGCCATATAAGATGATGACATCACAGGACGCCATATAAGATGATGATGACATCACAGGACGCCATATAAGATGATGATGACCTCACAGGACGCCATATAAGATGATGACATCACAGGACGCCGTATAAGATGATGACATCACAGGACACCATATAAGATGATGACATCACAGGACTCTTTATAAGATGATGACATCACAGGACTCTTTATAAGATGATGACATCACAGGACGCCATATAAGATGATGACATCACACGACGCTATATAAGATGATGACATCACACTATAATAGAGTATAATAATGTTATGACCTCATCGGACAGTTCTCTCATGCAAGTCCCACTGTTAATATCTCTGTTTTCTCAGGTTGCCGGGGAGATTTCGGCCCCTCCAGACATAGGGGTCCGGGTAGGACTACAACCCCTTACCAGGGACACAAGCCTGAGGGTCCCTATGTTACCTATAGGAGGGTAGACTTGTTACATTGTTTACACAGCTAACCCCCCCCCCCCCATGTAGAGAGGTAATGGGGGGAGGGGCCGGGGACACAGTCCAGACCCCCTTGACACATGTCAGCAGACACTGGAGCACAGTCCTGTGGACGCCGGTGAAGGAGACGCAGTCTGCGCCGACACAATGAACCAGACATGAGATCATGGAAAACGTATAAGAAGCGGGAACCACCGTGGAAATGGAGAGTTAACTGTTTACTGCCCGATCCGGGAAGAAAAAACGGGACATTGCGAATTATCTGACGCCGATAATATTACAGATAGCGGGTAAAAATCGCCAGAAATCATCCTGACCATGAAGTGACACTGCACATATAAAGTGACCGAGCGGCTGCGCAATAACCAGAGGAAAACAAAACCGACCATAGAACTGAAGCCCAGCAATGGAGGACACTTCTAGGACGTCCACCGATCACGCTGCCGATGTCCAAGCGATGGTGACCGGCCGCGCCTGGCATTATCTGCACCCCCTCCCCCCCCGTTATCTGCTGACGTTATCCCCCCCCCCCCCCCCCCCCCCCGTTATCTGCTGACGCATTCCACGCCATGGAGTATTAGAATAGAACATAATCGTCCCTCAATCTAAAGAGCGTATGACGTCTCCACCGTGGCGGGGTCGCCGGTGTCTAGACGTGGGGGGAGGGGTAACCATGAGCTACAGAGCTGTGGATACAAGATTGTTACTAAGTATCAGAAAGTAACAATGTATCATCTGATCCAACCAATAACGAGCTCTGTAATCATTATAACGAGGTGACTCCACCCCCCGCACTCCTAAGATTTACCACTCAGGAGCCTGAGGAAGCTGGGTGGCCATGTCTGTGGTGGTCTTCATGGCAGCCATATTGCCTGTCACCCAGCTTTCCCAGAGGCAGATAATGTACAGTCACTTGAAGCTTCTGGTCCTCCACCATGTGCGATGTATAACACTGGGACCCCTGCAGCCCCCATAGCTGCACCCCTGCGTATAATCACCACAAGCTGGGGGGGTCACTGGATAATATTACATGTCAGTCCACCGTACAATGGGGGTGTATTAAAGTCGGTGCCCCCCCCCCCACGTTACACAGGCGAGCGCTGTGATGACTCCGTCCAGGGGAAAACTTAGGGTATGTGCACACACACTAACTACGTCCGTAAGTGACGGACGTATTTCGGCCGCAAGTCCCGGACCGAACACAGTGCAGGGAGCCGGGCTCCTAGCATCATACTTATGTACGATGCTAGGAGTCCCTGCCTCTCTGCAGGACAACTGTCCCGTACTGTAATCATGTTTTCAGTACGGGACAGTAGTTCCACGGAGAGGCAGGGACTCCTAGCATCGTACATAAGTATGATGCTAGGAGCCGGCTCCCTGCACTGTGTTCGGTCCGGTACTTGCGGCCGAAATACGTCCGTCAATTACGGACGTAATTAGTGTGTGTGCACATACCCTTAGAGTTGTGATATAATGTGGTCTAATGAACATTGTTCCAAGAGCTGACAATCTAATTCTGGTCTGGACAGTCGGGAGATTATCCAGACCTCACACTACTGCCAAAAGGTTCACTATGGGGGGAGGTTGTAAATGGGGCCCCAAAGTTATAAACCGACCTCAGTATTCTGAAGCATTAGGGCTAAATGGACAGAGTCTCCGGTGGTCCCTAGAAGAGAGGATGAGGCCAGGGGTCCCGTCATGCGACTTTTCGGCTCTGAATGGTTATATTGTATAATTACAGCCAATAACCATAAAGCTCAGCTATTCTGATACAGAGCTCCAAATCCCCTGCAGAGACATAGCGTTACATTATAACATTCTCACTACGTGCAGTCACCACTAGGGGGAGCTCACTACATACAGATATATACAGCTCCCATAGAGCCACATGATAACATTCTGCTGCCTGCAGCCACCACTAGAGGGAGCTCACTACATACAGATATATACAGCTCCCATAGAGCCACATGATAACATTCTGCTGCCTGCAGCCACCACTAGAGGGAGCTCACTACATACAGATATATACAGCTCCCATAGAGCCACATGATAACATTCTGCTGCCTGCAGCCACCACTAGAGGGAGCTCACTACATGCAGATATTTACAGCTCCCACAGCGTTACATGATAATATTCTGCTGCTTGCAGCCACCACTAGAGGGAGCTCACTACATACAGATATATACAGCTCCCATAGAGTTACATGATAACATTCTGCTGCCTGCAGCCACCACTAGGGGGAGCTCACTACATACAGATATATACAGTTCCCATAGCGTTACATAACGTTCTGCTGCCTGCAGCCACCACTAGGGAGCTCACTACATATAGATATCTACAGCTCCCATAGAGTTACATGATAACATTGTGCTGCCTGCAGTCACCACTAGGAAAGCTCTCTACAACCAGTGGTGACTGCAGGCAGCAGAATGTTATCATGTAACTCTATGGGAGCTGTATATATCTGTATGTAGTGAGCTCCCTCTAGTGGTGGCTGCAGGCAGCAGAATGTTGTCATGTAACTCTATGGGAGCTGTACACATCTGTATGTAGTGAGCTCCCTCTAGTGGTGGCTGCAGGCAGCAGAATGTTATCATGTAACTCTATGGGAGCTGTATATATCTGTATGTAGGGAGCTCCCTCTAGTGGTGGCTGCAGGCAGCAGAATCCTATCATGTAACTCTATGGGAGCTGTAGATATCTGTATGTAGTGAGCTCCCTCTAGTGGTGGCTGCAGGCAGCAGAATCCTATCATGTAACTCTATGGGAGCTGTATATATCTGTATGTAGTAAGCTCCCCCTAGTGGTGGCTGCAGGAAGCAGAATGTTATCATGTAACTCTATGGGAGCTGTATATAGCTGTATGTAGTGAGCGCCCTCTAGTGGTGGCTGCAGGCATCAGAATGTGATCATGTAACTCTATGGGAGCTGTATATATCTGTATGTAGTGAGCTCCCTCTAGTGGTGGCTGCAGGCATCAGAATGTTTTCATGTAACTCTATGGGAGCTGTATGTAGTGATCTCCCCCTAATGGTGGCTGCAGGTAGTGAGAATGTTATCATGTAACTCTATGGGAGCTATATATATCTGTATGTAGTGAGCTCCCCCTAGTGGTGGCTGCAGGCAACAGAATGTTATCATGTAACTCTATGGGAGCTGTATATATCTGTATGTAGTGAGCTCCCTCTAGTGGTGGCTGCAGGCATCAGAATGTTATCATGTAACTCTATAGGAGCTGTATATATCTGTATGTAGTGAGCTCCCCCTAGTGGTGACTGCAGGCAGTAGAATGTGATCATGTAACTCTATGGGAGCTGTATATATCTGTATGTAGTGAGCTCCCTCTAGTGGTGGCTGCAGGTAGTGAGAATGTTATCATGTAACTCTATGGGAGCTGTATATATCTGTATGTAGT